>NC_085111.1:3238141-3538141 GCF_030269925.1 Bombyx mori | reverse complement strand
GGCGAGGAACGTATGTAATTATTGTTTTAAATAGACATGCTCCACGTTTGAACGGAATTTACATATTATTAGATCGTCTTCTTTTTATATCTGTATGTGTACTGCGTGATGTGATTGTGTGTGTTATGTTGACATTAATGAGCGGTTTTATAACCTCCGGTATGAGAACGATATATCGGCACGGGTATAGGCTCAACGATATTGGATTCGCCTATGTCAGGGCTGACCAAGATAGGAATACAGAGTCGGATAAACTAATTAGTCTTTAAAGAAAAATGTGAAATTTAAAACACAATTATGTTATAATAATTAAATTATAATATTTCTCTTTATTGGAACTTTTTTTTTATGTATGTTCTTCCGGGCGTGCTTACGTGACAAATAGGAAAAGCGTCTTTTTGTTGTTTTTTTGCCTACCTATGCTACTAACTTCAAGAGGTTATGCTAGCTTCACCAAACGCGGATAAACGTGACGCAAGCGACCCGTCCGCGTTTTGGACAGCCTCCGGCTAAGTCATTTTTATTTTAATCCTGTGTCGTGTCGGAGTGTGTAAAAGCGCTTTTCATTGGAAATATTGATGCTCTAGTAGGTTTGTGGAAAATTTTAACGTGGTCCGTTTTTTTTTTGTATAGAAAAGGTAACTCATATGTTTTTGGTTATAACGTACCTATAATTAGACAGATACGTTTGATCGCAAATATGTATATTTATATGTAGTAGTGGCTTCGAAGGTAGTAAACATTGTATTGTTTTCAATTTCAATATGGCACATGCACATATTGTGCATTGTGGCACATTGTTTTCAATATTGCACAGGAGACAACTTTTTTTTTCTCATCAATACCGAAACCTCATTCGAGTACTTTTAATTATTTGAGATTACCTCATGCAGCACATGATACGATAGATCTCTGGTGGGAATTAAATTTGTTTTTACAATTAAATTCATTCAGCATACGATCATGTCTGACCTATAATGTAGTTTTCTTATTTTATCTATGCGTGAACCTCACAGTCCAGTAAATATATTGTGGTGTTTATTACAGTGAAATGTGGCCTTTTGTTTTTTGTGTAATGTGAAATGTGATTTTTTGTTTTTTCTAATTGCAGGGTTTCGTTCCTGGAATGTTTGGCGTGTCTCACGGAGCCCTCCAGTTCATGACCTACGAGGAAATGAAGAACAGATACAACCAGTACAGGAATCTACCGATTGACATAAAATTGGTATGTTTTATTTTTATTAGCGTAAAAACTGCTGCATGAACATTGGAGTGCATTACCTTGAGTACACGGCGTTCACACAAGTTATTGAAATCATCGCAACAGTTAAGTGGTTTTTAAAATTACCCAAATTTTGGGGGAAATTTTTCACTGTTCCTGTAAACTTTATTTGGACTATAGATGGAACAGTATTAAAATATTACTAATATAGATTATGGATGCTGGGTAATTTGAAAATGGAATGTGAGTTTCTGGTCTTTGTTTTTGTCCATTTTGAAAACAGGACCTCTTGTAAACATGAGAATGATTAGTTTTTGATATAAAATATATGAAATTTGGAAATAAAATTGAGAAGTTTAAAAAGTAGCTTAGTGGTTATTTTTTATCTTGAAAAAGCAAGGCTCTTGTTGCTTGATTAAGTGCCATAAAAATAATAGTTTGAAGATGACACAGTACGTAAAGTAAAAATGTCATGTCCTGATATACAGAGAAGAAATCAAGTTCAAGAAAACACTCCTATACAACATAAAGGCAAGATACAACTCACATTGATATATAGACATTGCAAAAATAAAAAAAGCACTGAATGTCGTGTTATTAATGTTTATATAGTCCACGACGGAATCTTTTTAAAATGCATTCCCGAATCTTGTTTATGACTGTGAGACTCTTCCAAATATCTGCCAAATTATTTTAAATTTACATACACTATTACCTAACGAATTCTGATCACGATTTTTTGGTTCACTGAGCTCCCTATATTTCGCTGGTGTTGCAAGCTCTATGAACACAGATAGACTTAGACTAGAGATTTATATAAAAATTACATTAAATGTTGTGCAATGTCATAAATATATTTTACAAAACTGATTTTTTTTTTGGTCCAAATTGTCTGGGGGAAAATTTTCTAGGATTGTTCGTAAATGTCAATAAATTTCATTAGATGCTTCATGTTCACTGTCTATTTACACCCAACTAGTCTTACGTAGGGTATAGTTGGACTCATGCCAGACATGTTACGTGTACGAAGACCTAATCGAAATACGCCCGTAATCCACTACGCTGCTATATATTCGATGCTATATTTACTCGTACAGCTCAGCGGCTGCGAATCGCCAATATGTAAACAAACATTAAATGAATCTACAAATAAGTTCCTAGAATTACTTCTAATTTCGCGTATAAATAAATAAATAAATAAATATTTATTAACAATCACGCCACGTTAACTGGTCCCGTGATAAGTTCGTAAAGAACTTGTGTTACAGGTACCAGATAAGGGAAATAAATGTAAGATTTTTATTATACACATACATATATTTAATATACATCCATAACCCTGGAAAAGACATTTATATTTGTCATACAAATATCTTCTCTTGGCGGGATTCGAACCCGCAACCCCCTTGTGTAGTGACCATGTCACTTACCACTACACCAGACGGCCGTTAAATATTATATTGCCGTATATTATTATTATTAAATTACTTCTGAAGTTTCGAATACTTTACAGTTTTCGTGGTCATTAACGATTGTTACAGACGAAATGACAATAATGAATGCGAGATAAAAACGTAAAAGCTTTCTAAATAAGTTGTTGATAATTATAGTAATAGTGATTGAATTAAGTTATTACCATGGCCATTAATAACATAAACATATTTTTAATTATTTCATTTTTTTGACGAGCGTACGTGATTAAAGCGCATACCGTATAAATATTTGACGTTATCCATATAATCGAACGTCGAAGTCTCAATGGCAGTTGAATAACTGGTTTTCCATTCTCGCATACGAATAGGAAGCTATGACATGATCGCTTTTGCCACCGATTCTGAATTCTATATCGTCATTGTCGTCTTTTACAGACGTCCGTCGAATATTTGACATTTGCTGCAATATCGAAATTGATAGCGGCGGGCGCGACGTACCCTTACCAAGTCGTGAGAGCGCGTCTCCAAGATCAGCACAGGACGTACAATGGAGCCTGGCACTGCATCACCGAGACTTGGAGGTACGAAAGAGTAAGGGGCTTCTACAAAGGCCTAACGCCGTACCTACTGCACGTAACACCAAACATATGCCTCGTTATGCTCATATGGGAGAAATTCACCAACAACGATTGAAACGTTTATAATTATATTTATTTTGTATCTGATGGGAAATTTGTGTTAAGACTATTTATTTTATGTTCTCTTTTTTTTTGTTCGACAGCTCATTCTAACAGGGTTATTGGATCGAGCTATTAATAATTTAGCGGATTCGTTTTGAATTTTTGATTGGAAGAAATTGTGATGATTATTAAAGTTTAATTTCATAATTGAAAAAAGTAAATTGTTTTGTAGCTATTAGTGGATGTACGATCTTAGTTTTCGGTTGTCTGTGGATTGTTTGAGTAAGGTAAGCATTTTAGTGTTTAAGCAGAAATTAATTTAATCCTCATTGTAGTGTTTTCCCGATTGATTTATTGCATTTTGTATACTGTATAACTATCGACGAAATATGTAAATGTCGGGTTTTAGTTTCTGTTATGGAACTATTTATAATTGTGACAAATTTTTGGCACTAACGCTAGAAATTGTGTATTTGGCACGTAATGTATGGAAGTTTTAAACGAATTGTAGTATTTTAAAATAGACTATGAATGCTTCCTGAAATGGTTGTTCTTTATGTTGTAATTATTAAATTATTATATTATTATGTACTGTATTAGAGCAGGACTATTGTCACAAAACAGTGACGTGTAAAACTTTGTTCAATTTTGCTGTTTGCTGAAAAGAATTCCATCAATAATTTATCATTGTAATCAGTCTCACGACATATGTTGTGTTCTAACTCACATAAAACTTAGTTTCGATACTCTTTCCCATCAGATATCAAATTAATTTAACGATGCTGGCAACGTTCTATGCGTATCTAGGTGTTGCCATGCTTAGCGCAATTTTTTAGTTTTTAATTTTTTTTTGTGATAATAGCGTGTATTTATGTATTATTGTTGGTGTCTTTCTGAAATATTTTTGTAATGGGATTATTAAAAGACACTTTCTAAATAGTTATTCGTAAAGATAACGTTACATGTGTGGTGAGACGACGTTAGGTTTTATTTGAACTTGTTTTTGACCTATATTAAATTCAAGTTAAAAGAGATTTAGGCTTTGCTTTGTGTGGGCGACGAGAGTGATGCAGAGAAGCGATGCGATGCGATGCGCAACGTTGAATAAAATAAAATTAAAAAGTGCCCGGGCCGTAACGTAATCAACTTGCGGCCTAACGTGCTTTTGTTCGTGATGCGTCCAATTTGAGATTTGTTAGTCGTTCTTAGTAAAATGCGGAAAACGCACAGAGATAAGTCGTTACATTCAATAATAACTTTACAAAAAGAAATCGAAGAAGATAGAAGGCAAACTCTTAGACTAGTTTTAGTATGAACGTAATTATATAGTTTGGCGAGTTTTTTTAAAGCAACATATTGTCTTAGAGGTTAATAGCGGACGACTCTTAGCCCTTTGACCGCCATGTAGGTCACCGGTGCCCTAAGCGGCGCGCTGAAGTTATTAATGTCGATTCCTGTTACTAAGCCACTGGATTGCCTAATTGCCTGGTCTCTTAAAAATAGATTCATTCTCAGTATCTTTGGATTCGTCTTTCCCAGAATCTGCTAAATATTCCGGCGTCTTAATAACAGTAATCGACATAATTACTTCAGTGCGCCGCGTAGGGCACGGGTGACCTGCGTGGCAGTCAACGCGTCAAGTAATTGTGAAAATTTAATTTCAAATCCCGTCGCATCGCTTCTTCTCGCTTCCCGTCACTCGTCTAGGACATCATGAGGAAGCTCGAAAAGCTTTAAAAAATAATAGTTGGATAGATGAAAATGAAATTTTTATATGTTGAACTTGTTTGTTTTTTCGGTACCGCCTCTTGTTCCCTCATAATATAATATTAAATTTAAAAAAAATAGTACAATTGCACATAATGTTTAGATAAAAAAGAATCCAATATTTGGAAAGGTGGAAATAATAAAGATAACTGAATTTCACATACGGCACTATCACGCGCAGCAAAGAAATGTTAACATACATTTTTAATCACATTTTGATTCACAGTAATAATTGAATATTTATTTTTTCTTATTCACTGGTAGTCATGAATGTCAATGAAAATTTAAGTGACTGTTGAACACGATGAAGGAATAAAATGATAACAAAAATCAACCAAATCCTTGAATGTGATGTTTAGAAAATACAAAGAAAACTAAAGCATATAAGATTAAATGAGTTGTGGAAATAACATAGTTGAAAATATAAATTTTGTGACCGGAAGCTATTTCTGTTTGAACTGTTCTGAATTTGTTGATAGATCGAAATTGAAAATTTGTTTATAAAAAAATAAATTAAACTGGTAGATTTATTTAATTGTGTAAAGATCTGTTTTTTTTTTAATGAAAAAAAAGTAGTCCTAAAGATATTTATTTCGTAGAAAATTTAAATACCATTTTTAATTTTATTTAGGGATCGTTACAAACGAATTATTAGCGGCGTATTCTTGTTGTTTAAACGTCAAATAGTTTGACATAATTTATAGCTTCCCGTCGCACAAGCGTAGCTTCGACGATGTAACTACGGCTTTAGTTCAACGTTGTTCTATCGGTGGCTGGCCACCAAATCAAAATGTAAACTTAAATAATATTATTATATTTTTATAACTATTAATCAAATAGATAAAAAAATTCTACTGTTTCGACTTTAGCCTTTTCAATTTGTGTATTCAATAAAAAAAGATAGCAAATTGATTTTTTGGAGTTTTTGTTTTCATTTTTTTTTCCGTTCAAATCTTACTGTATTCCTGACGTGTAAGTAAGTAAGTATACCTACCAAATGCGAACTAAAAGTAATTGAGATGATTACATCTAAACGCATTAGTATCAAAATCTGGTCTTAGAATTCTATCTAACCAACCGATAAAATACGTGTAGTAGGAATACAATTATGTGCAACTAAAATTAAAACCTTATGCATTTAATGGAAGAGGTAAGTGACGAACGCGTAGGTGATTAAAAAAAATTGTCAGTTTTTTTTTTGTTTTTTTTTTTCGCAGGCACGAGACATGGCGCGGTTTCTACAAGGGCTTGAAGCCGAACTTGATCCGCGTCGTTCCGGCCACAATGGTTACTTTCCTGACATACGAAAATGTCTCGCACTACATGCTGCGACCGGCTGCCGACATAAAGCTGCCCTCCTAGCGATGAATAATTAAAAATAAATAATAGTTTAAAAAAAAATTAACAAAATACGCTTTTATAGAAAATCCAACTAAAAATAGAAAATAAATTTGAATTAAAAATAGTGTAAGAAAAACATGTTTTTATTGTAAAAAAGCGTGGGGTGCTTTTCAGGATATTATCAAAATAACCCTTCTACTCATATCTGTTCATAAAATATTTATAACTACAGATACCATGCACCCCACCACCATTTATTAAAATTTATTTTCAATTTTTTAGTTGAATTTTCTATAAAAGCGCATTTTGTTAGTTTTTTTTAAACTATTATTTATTTTTCATTTTTTATTTGAATTTAAATTTTTTGTTTTTTTTTTTTAATATGGAATTGTCATCGGTCCTTAATAAGTATACCTAATTTCGAGTTAATCCGATGTTTTGAAGGGGGTCAAAATCATGTTCAAAGATTCCGTTACAAACATACATACTAACATACGTACGTCTGAAGCTAATAAAAGCGTATTAAAATTAAACAATACCCTCCATCGCCTTACAGACAATAGCTGAATTATATGCATTAAAAATAAAACAATGATGGTCACTACAGATAGGCACAGCCGACCCTTGAATTGTTTCATAGGAGTTCAGTTATGTCTTGTACGATGAAAATAAAAAGAAGAATCGGAAGTCATATACAGGATGTGAATTAACGGTTATAACCTATAACGAAGACAGATAAAACAGCTAATGCCTCCTAACGTGTATACAGAAAAAATCGCAATTTTGCGCAAAATTGAAACTGGAAAACTTGATTATATGAAAAGTTTTTTTTTGCATCTTAGTTCAGCACGATCAAACTTGTTTTCGGCTTAATTAAATTACACCCTGTACATGAAAAGAAAAAAAAACAGTTACGTCCTTATGATGATTAAATTACCTACTTTGATGATGCTTTTTCTAAATAAATAACTACCCGAGTCGTGTTTACTATGAAAATTAGCATCGTAACAGTGACAATTAAATTTACGATTATGATATGATGGAGCTTGGCACCGGACACGTTAAGTTTTCATTTTTTACGTTTACTTTTCAACGTATTAGCGTGAGCTATGTTTTCGAACATTGTGGACAGTATAAGCATTGTATTCACCATGTTATAGGTCTATAAAATACAGGCAAGTTCAAATGATAACGTTTTCTATAAATCATCCGCTGTCAACTGGTGACCAATAAAATTAAAAGCAAAGTAAAGCATCATAAAAATGAAAATTAAATAAAGCATCATAAAGATGGAACTTTATATTTTAAAATAAATTGTTATTATATTACTTGCGGTATTGTTCGGTATATATATGGTTGAGTACCATCATCCTGCCCTTTTTAATCCCGGAGCAGTCACGCGCTCTCGTTCCAAGGGTGGGGCAGTCGTGGGTGGCACTTGGTGGAATTTAATTTGTGACATGTAATGGATTCTGGAAACTACAAGAAGGTGTGATCCGTCTTCAGGAATAGTCTTGAGATTGTATTGCTATAAGAAACTTGGCTTTCTTCGTCTTGAAACAAGGTAATGGCATTATAGCAGCGTAGACAATTGCTGTAACATAATTAAAAAAAAAATACCAACGTACAAATCCTTATTATGTTTTTAAGTTTTTAAATGTTGAAGTTACCCGAATATCAATACGTTAAATTTATTTTGGAAAATGTAATTGTTTTTTTTTTAAATATTTTTGTTGCATAGGTAAGTGAATGAGCTGACCGCCCATTTGGTGTAAAGTGGTTACCGGAATTGAAAGATGTAAAATCAAAGCCATGAGATGGAAGTCGAAGTAAGACGAGGCGTATTGTATAGTATAATGGCTGACGCTTCCTTTATGCCGGAACGCATGATTGCATCGCGGCAGAAATGGGAATCGTGGTGATACCGATCCACGAGCGTTCGCAAAGCGCCTTCCCATCACCGTAGTAAATGCTTTTTTTATTTCCTTTTTTTTTGTGGTAGAAGCTAATTTCTTTTAATGTTAAGTATGTGTATAACAGATATGCGTATGTCTTAAATTTAGTAGAGGACTTTTAATAGTTTCTAGAAAAATTAGAAGATTGCATTCCTTAACCTCTTTTCTGAATAAACATTTAAATATCACAATCTGCTAGTTCTGTATTGGCTTTGACCTAATTAGGAGTAAAGTTGAGAGGTCATTATTAAATAAGGCAATAGCACACAATACAAGGCAATAGTCAGCTTTCCTTGAATCGAGATTTTGTATGTAAGAAGTAGCGATGGTATGGAAAGTATGAAGTAATTTTAATTTATTTAGAACTTATTGTTATGTTTAAAAAAAGACAAACAAAGAGAAACAGTATGCATGTACCAATGAGATTTAATTTTTTAATTCTAAATGCATTTTCTAGATTAGTGTTCAGTTATGAAGCGGAGAATGTTTTGTGTAAGTGAATAATAAAAAACTTTGATTATAATTGTTTATGGTCAAGTAAGGTTTTATACCTATTAAATTACCTTAAGATAAATAATGTGTTTTTGTTTTGTGTCGAAAATTGGATTGCCAGAGATAATTTTGATAATTTGCGACGCGTGTCTTTGATCGTTATTTTGTAAATTATGCAATATGCCAAGTTGCCTTAGTTTAGATAGATGAGTCGACTATTATCAAAGGCGGCAATCTGACTTTTGGACAATGATTGGTAAATCAGAAAAACGAATTATTGACTTTGTATTCCGTCGGCAGTCACAAAACTCTTCGGAACGACATCTTAGATAAATAACAGGTTAACTACTAACCTTTATTTAATGCAGGTTTTGAACCGTATTCTTTGAAGGAGACGATTATATTCAAATCAATCTGTATTGACATATCAAAAAATTTTTTTTGTCCAAATGCACAGATTGCCACCTTTGATAATAGACGACTCAGATATTAGATTTAGACCGTAGAAAATGTTTGGAGTTTGATCACAAATAAATGTTTATCATTATTATTGGTTGTTATTATTTCGTTATCGAATAAATATAAAAAAATATATGTACTTGGGTTACCTTCGTAAATTCTTATCGACCAGATGCTATGGAGGTTAATGATGACTTCCATGATCACCTAGACACGTAAGGAGGTTTATAATATTTGAAAATGATTTTGTTGTTGAAAGGACAATGCCCATTTTCTGTGGGCGTTTGGGCCCCTAAAAAAGTTGTCCTGTCATGATGGTTTTAACTTAATTTGATACACAAAGAAATATCGTTTCATATTCAGAAAACGATTTTTATATTCTCACCCAGGTTTAAGAGAAATCTGTTTTTTTCTGCAGCTAAAATTAAGTTGTTAATTGTTTTCTTCGAAATCAATAATCGCTCTCATAATTATTTACAGTATTAAATAAGTTAATTGTGGTTAATGTTGCTAGAAATAAGCCCTTACGTACATTTTATTATTATTATATCCTCATAATAATAATAAAATGAAATGAAAATCCGGAAGCCGGCAAGGATATTGTTGTTGTTGTTTTTAAATTCACCAATAAGCAGGCAAAGAGCGAAGCCTATACAGCCTAGTCTGTCGAAGTTATATATTTTTTATGTCAATAAAAAGCCGGTGTATCTCTTTTTATTCCTTTTTGGGAGTTTTGACGTCAACTCTACGAATACCACATTGACTGAGCATGAGCTTACGCAGACCTTTTATACACAATATTACAAATACAAATAATACAAATTACACAATAAACTATTAAAAAAACATTAAAATAAAAATTCAAGTGACGCTTCACTCGGGTTGCTGCCAAAACTCTCTGATGATATATAATAAGAATAGAGTAATGGTAGGCCATTGATATTTTTACTAATGGAATCATTAATATCTAAAAATATTAAATAATTCATGGTTTTAAGTAATAATTATTATTACAATAAATATTGAATTGAACAAAAATAAACTAAGAAGCCTGTGAATTATAAGCATTAGCTATTTTTTTTAATTTGTTGTTCAAGTCACAAACAACTCTTTCGTTTGACAGCATATAGGTTTGCTATAAGGCTGTATGGGCTAAGCCCTTTGCCTATTGGCGAATTTAAAAACTATGGCATGGATAGTTTTGGGATGTTATCAATTAAGTAATTTATTTTTTTGGAAATCAATGCCAGTTTGAAAGAAATGTTGATACATAAACTAAACAACGTGAAAAAATAAGGCATAGTTTTTCAAGTACAAATAGTTTTGACATAAAGTTGGCCCACTTTTGGGCATTGTCCTTTTCGCAATGAATATAATGATACGGCCTTTGCAACCAATGAATAAATGCAGATTTCGAAGTGAAATAATGTAAATTAAAAAAATATTTTTTCCTCCTACTTTTTGATTATATAAAAAAACCCAATAATTTTATGGCTGTTATGAATATCAATATCGTTATCTATGTAGATTCAAGTGCTAGTTTTATCGAGACATGTGCACGGCCGGGCGTATTGCGGCGCTCGCGGCTCGGGAAACCCAAATCAGTTCGGTTCTAAAGGAACCTTTGCCCACGAAAATTAAAAGTCATACGGCAAACTGTCAAAAACGGCGCGAAAAGACTGGGATTCGTTATTTCAAAATGGTGAGTTTTACAGGAGTTTAATTATATATATTAAACTGCAGATATTTAAGTGTATTATTTATGTGAATAAAATGAAGTTAACGTAATCCATAATTAGTTTTTTTTTATATCTTAGATGGATGGACGAGCTCACAGCCCACCTGGTGTTAAGTGGTTACTGGAGCCCATAGACATCTGCAACGTAAATGCGCCACCCACCTCGAGATATAAGTTCTAAGGTCTCAGTATAGTTACAACGGCTACCCCACCCTTCGAACCGAAACGCATTCCTGCTTCACGGCGGAAATAGGGGGGGTGGTGGTACCTACCCGTGCGGACTCCCAAGAGGTCCTACCACCAGTGATTACGTAAATTATAATTTTGCGGGTTTGATTTTTATTACACGATGTTATTCCTTCACCGTGGAAGTCAATCGTGAACATTTGTCGAGTACGTATTTCATTAGAAAAATTGGTACCTGCCTGCGGGATTCGAACACCGGTCCATCGCTACATACGAATGCACCGGACGTCTTATCCTTTAGGCCACGACGACTTCGAAATGAAATTCCGATGCGATGGTAGATTCTGCGAAGCGCTGCTCTTGGTAGAGCCAGTGTTAGCAAACTCTCAGCTTGAGCCCGTGAGCTCACCTACCCGTCAGTATGTAGTTAGAATAGCCCCTTATTAGGCTACCAACGATTAGGTAGGGAGAAAAGTATAAAGTGAATTAGGTATATAAAAATAAAATAAAAGGAACACATGGGATTAGTACATGCTAGTCTAGTAACCAACTAACTAGACAAGAAAGTATTTTTTATTAATTTACTAGCTGACCCGGGAGACTTGGTAGTGCCTCAATCGATAAATAAAAGACGTAAAAGGAATCCGTCCGACGGGGGACACGTCAAAGGAAAAACAAAATTGTTATTTTTATTTCATACCGAGCGTTTTCATATTTATCTACCTTTTAAACCTTCTCTGGACTTCGACGAATAATTCAAGACCAAAATTAGCCAAATCGGTTCAGCCGTTCTCGAGTTTTAGCGAGACTAACGAACAGCAATTCATTTTTATATATATAGGTATAGATTTCGTGGTTGTTTGTGAACGTGTAAAAATGTAGATAGTTATTTATTTACTGACTAGCGACCTGCCCTCGTTTCGCTTCTTGAACTGTAATTTATTATTGACCTTATTGAATATTCAAGTCATATATAAGGTCAATCTTATTGAATATTCTGACAGTAATAAACAATAAAAAAGAACGTAGCAAAAAAAAATCTAATCTTTCCTCTTATATTAATGGTTCACTATTACGCGATAATGGCTTACAAATAAAAGATAGATATATGTTGTCACGGGCCTTTTTGTAGGACTATCGGAGATAAACATTTCCATTTTACATTATATACGGTTTATATACTCCAACGGTTTTTGCGGCGAACGCAAAAATAGCTCGCAGATAGCAGACTTTTTTCCGTCTTACTCGGCATTTCTCAAGTAAAGCATACTATATTTTTATAAATTACTAGCTGACCCGGCAGCCTTCGTAGTGCATCAATCGATAAATAAAAGACCTAAACTTTTGTATAAAATAAACTTAAAACAAACGAAAAGAATCGGTCCGACGGGGGACACGTCAAAGGAAAACCTAAATTGTTATTTTTATTTAATTACGAGCATTTTCATATTTATCTACCTTTTAAACCTTCTCTGGACTTCCACAAATAATTCAAGTCCAAAATTAGCCAAATCGATTCAGCCGTTCTCGAGTTTTAGCGAGACTAACGAACAGCAATTCATTTCTATATATAGAGGTAGCCTATGTGTTATTCTGATATGTAAGCTGTAAGTACTGTCATATTTATTTATATCGAATCCACAGCCTAAAAACTAAAGTTTCAAGCTTTTAGCTCTTAAAATGACGATACTTCCATACAACTTTTCATCTCTTCCTTTCAACCTTTTACAACGCTTTTTTGGCATTAAAAAGTAGCCTTCGTCTTTTCTCAGGCTCTAGACTATCTGTGTACCAAATTTCATTTAAGTCTGCTCAGTAGTTTTGGTGTGAAAGCGCGACAGACAGAGTTACTTTCGCATTTGTAATATTAGTATGGATTGACTCGTCGTGGGTTTGATTCCCATATCGGGTAAACGTTCGTGTGATGAAAAGGTTTGTTTGCTCTTCGTCTGGGTATTATATATATATTTTAACGTATATAAGTATGTATGTCATTCTTTGGTACCTATAACACAGGAAAACCAAATTTCGAATAGGATGACCGTATGTGATTTGTTCCCAGTTATTATTAAGTTATTATTATTTACTTAGAACCTGTCGTAGTATGTGAGACGCGCTGAACCTTAGGTATAACATTTGTAGTGCTGTCGAAAACGGGCGATTCTGAGACCCACCTCATGGCCAATAGTTATCGCCATCCATAAATACCGGCAATACGCCTATTTGTTGGCCCAGAGGATATGTCAAGTGCGACTATATAGTTTAAAAAATACTTCTGATTCGAGATAAGAGAGGAGTCTTGCATACCGCTATCAGAATTCGGTTTTGCCTTTAAATAAAAATCGATGATGTTTGCAATGGAATCTGGATAATCTTGTAATATACACAAACCGATAAGCAATTGATATTTAAACATATATTATATATTTAAATCTCAAGGTTGGGGGCGCATTTGCGTTGTAAATGTCTATGGGCTCCAGTAACAACTTTTACTTTTTTATTTTATTTTTAATGCCTAGATATGTGGACGAGCTAACAGCCCACCTGGTGTTAAGTGGTTACTGGAACCCATAGACATCTACAACGCAAATGCGCCACACACCTTGAGATATAAGTTCTAAGGTCTCAGTATAGTCACAACGGCTGCCCCACCCTTCAAACCGAAACGCATTACTGTTTCACGGCAGAAATAGGTGGGGTGGCGGTACCTACCCGTGCGGACTCACAAGATTCCTACAACCAGTAATTACGCAAATTATAATTTTGCGGGTTTGATTTTTATTACATGATGTTATTCATTCAGTCAATCGTGCAAAATTGTTAAGTACGTATTTCATTAGAAAAATTGGTACCCGCCTGCGCGATTCGAACACTGGTGCATCTCTACATACGAATGCACCGTACGTCTTATCCTGTAGGCCACGACGAGGTGGTAACTTAACACCAGGTGGGCTGTGAGGTCGTCCACCCATCTAAGCAATAAAAAAATGGCGTACGTTGAGCGAATTACCCATATCCTTTAAATTAAACCGTAATATTTTTAAAATATAATTGTTTTTTTGTAGCATTTCAATAGCAAGGCCATTGCGATGCATTTATTAAATAATAGTTTTGTTGATTTTAGGTATTGAGAGACGTATTGCGGCTTTATGTGGCCTCAATTATTGGTCTAGCATTCGTTTGATGGACTTTTATAGTTTTGAAGAAAAAAACGTCAGTATCTATCAGTGTAAAGCGGTTTGCGTTAATTTACTTCGATTATTATCAGAAAGCAATGTCATTGTTCGCAGAACGATGACCCTTCAAGCGCTATTCGATATAAATGGTAAATTAATACAGTAAATGAAATCGTAAATTATGTACGTAGTCGCCATTATCTTAATTACAATATAAACAACGCGCAAACAGAGTTCGCGGATGTTCGTACGCTTTACTCAAACTCCTGCCGCAGATAAGAATACGTGTATTGTGCTGATTGTTATTCCAATATTCAGTTTTTTTAGTTTATCGATTTAATTATGTTTTTTCATCGCGATTTTACATCTGTGACTGTTGACTTTTGACAAGTCAAGCAACGGTATTTTGTGATCCGGTGTTAGCATCCGAAATTTTTGCCTTATTGATAACACACATATATTTTTAAATGTCTCGCTTATGAGTAATCAGTCACGTAACGTATGTATAATTTCTCAGTGTAATTTCACGAAGGCAAGCGCGTTGTCGCGTCCGGTTATTATTACCTTAAAATATACCGAAATATGTTCGTAACTGGCGCTGCTGTGAAAACAATTACGGACGATTTTCAATAACGATTAGTGAGAATGATAAAACAGTTGAACAAACAAAACGTACACGAGCAGTTGCTGAAGCAAAGGGAACTGTCAGAGGCGAAGGGTAAACATAAATACGAGGGAATTATGGCCAATAGAAATGGAAGATGGTTGTCTCAGGTTAGTAGAGTGGGGAATTTTGTGAACTAGATTATTATAGACCAGCGGCCCGACCCAGCTCTGCTCGGGTCTTTAACAAAAATTTCAACGATATTTGACGTTGTTTTATTTTTTTAATAAAAGAACACTTATTGCGGTATAACTGTAATAGTTAGACATATGCTGTCGTGACACTTTTTGTAATTAATAATGTGTTCTACAAAGTCGTAGTACATTATTTTATTCTATCATCAATAGTTTTCGCAGGGCACGCGATGTAAAGAATATTTTTACACCTTGGGTTACATTATTGGAGTTTTAGTAAGGATCCCTAATTTTTTCAAAAAATATTATGACTATGTCACTCGGGAATAGTGTAGCTTCCAAACAGTGAAATAATTTTTCAAATCGGTTCATTAGTTTCGGAGCCTATTCAATACAAACAAACAAACAAATAGCAGCGAACGTCGTTACATCTTTATAATATTCGTATAGATTTAATAGGCCTATGCAATGCAAACAGGGTTAAATTAGCGGGTACATTTAACAAATCTAAATAAATAAATAAAACTATATATTTTGGAATTTCATTTCGATTTGCTCAGATCAGCGAACCAGCTCGCGGTCCGCAGGGCGTTAAGTTATTAGGTACCCGAATTCACAGAAAAAACAAAATGAATTTTGTCACGCACTCCCAGGTATGAGGTTAAAGTCTCAATTGTATTGTAAAACATCCTCAAACTGGACTGCATAATTGGTGTGTGGTAAATAGACACAATAGGGATATCTACTCGAGGAGGCTCACCATATGTTCTACCTAGCCTCGAAGGGCGATTCTGGCTTCACCTAAATGGCAGGCGAGCTCACGCAGCTCAAACTGGGAGACTGCTAACATCTGCCTTAGCAAGAGCAGTGCTTCGTTGAATCTATCACGGGTTTGGAATCGCGACCCACTGAGAAGCTCCGGTGAGAAACTCAGTAGGTTGTATTTGTCGGTTAAGTTACCAGTCTAACTCTTCAAATGCGACGAAGAGTTTGACGAGAATGGTGACCGGAGCATGAAAAGTACCGAGAGTGGATGGGAGGATCCGAAATTATGTGCTCAGGGCGACTGCGGCTGTGTTGCTCAGTCATCTATGTAGAGTATGTAATTAGAGTTATAGCATCAATAATTAAGGTAATTTATAAATATTACGCATCTGGTTTTTTTACACTATAGATATTCTACGATCCTTCATCGAGAATTCGTTCAAGAAAAAGTGTTGAGTACGTAGTTCCTTAGCCAAATTGGTATCTGTCTGCGATTCAACGGCAAAGTCGCGTCCCTTGATATCCTCTTTTTCTCCACCTTATCCCACTAGTTGGAGTCGGCACAGCTAATTTCATTCTTCCATTCTCTTCTATCAGCCGTCATCTCAGCACTCACTCCTCTCTCTCTCATATCATCATTCACATACTCCATCCATGTCTTCTTTGGTCGAACTTTTCCCCCTCTACCTTGCACTACCTTTTCCATACATCTTCTAGTCACATACATCTTTTCTCTACGCATCATATGTCCATACCACACTAACCGAACGTCGCATCGTTAGATATAAATGCACCAAACGAGTTTTCCTTTAGGATACGAACTTGATCATTTTCTTCGTTCTTCAAATAAGACACAGATTAGATTTTGGAGTAATGTTTCTTTTGTCATAAGATAAATAGCGCGTACGTATGTTCTCTATAAACACCCAAGCAACTGGACCGATTTTGATATATATAATTTTCAAGAAATGTTCAGATTAGCCGAGCCGAGGGTGATTTTGAGTTTGGTAGCGATTGGATCTAAATTAAATCAACGACCGGCGAGCAAAGCGGGCCGGATTTGAAAAGTACATAATGAAATACAATTGTCATTACATACAGATATCACTTGCAATATAATTGCGCTCAAATGAAGTAATGTTTTAATTTAGTGCAAGGGATTTAATTGATATAAGGATTTTAAAATTTATTACTTATATTGTTATTTGCACAATCACTTTGGCTCGAGTCACGGACGCATAATCACATGATAATTTACAGCCTAAGGAAAATAGTACACAATTATTACGTTAAATACACTGTATGAAATAAGTGATACTTTAATTGATTGACGGATAACGCTTGTCTTAAGCTCTTGAAGCTAGAGATTGAAAGGATTAACTTAAGCTACTTTTACGGTCAGTAATCTGTGATCACGAAAACTGTAAAGTGACAATAATAAAGGCGAGATTAAACCGTAAAAGTACTTTTAATTATATCCATGTCCCACGAATACCAAAGAACAAGCTTAAAGGAATCTCCTTTAGAAGATTGGACGACGTGCTGAATGTTTTTTTTTTTGCGCACCTAAAGTCGAGAGGAAAAAGTAGCAGTTTGTATGCAGATTTGTTTTACAATATTGATTCTGGCAATAATATTGCGCATTGTTTTTAAATTCTTAAAAAAAATAAGGTGCGTATTATTTATATCCGGACACCCTTAGTGTTATTGTAAAAATAATTCACACAGAATTATGCTTACTTACGTTTTTTGATTTCGACTAAAAAGTTGACGTTGATAATAGAGGGGTAAGCTATTTAAAGTTTTTAATCATTTATTAAATTTATCAATGTTATATCTAGTAATACATAACGGTAATAATTAAACTTTATTTATTATAAAAAAAAGAACATAATATTCCTAACCTAAAAGTACAAGTTATTATCCGCAACATGCTTCGTTAGATTACAGAAATAAAGAGTTATCAGCAACATGCTTCGTCAAAAAGTTTTTAATTGAGTGCGAGAACAGTTGTTGATCGAATTTGATCGTTTTCCTGAAGCCTGTTTTGGGTAAATGAAACAAATGACTGTTATCACTCTGGGTCCCCGATAGCCGGCAGTGATTTTTTCAATGTCCTCACTCTTCCGTGCTTCCAGATTTATCACACCGAACCTAACTAGACAATTTCTTCAATATTAGAATATTCAGGGCTAATCCTCTAAATAAACTCGCTGAATTTCATAACTTTCTTAAACATTGTTGGCAGAGAGTATTGTAAGTCGGTATGAGTAACATAATGTCATACTAGAGGATAACTAGAGGTTAAATTTGTTTTTTAGAAATTATATTTAAATACGACTTACATATTGATATTATTATATTATATTATTTGTTACTTTCTTTCAATAAAAAACAAAGTTTATGTTTAAGTTGATTATCGATAAAGTTGATTATTGAAAACACGAATAAAACAACATTTTCTGAAAATAAATTGTAGCTAGGTCGATTTATCGGTCCCAAAATCCCCTGTATACTAAATTTTATGAAAATCGTTTGAGCCGTTTCCGAGAATCAGATTATATATAATATTATAATATAATTTAATTCTTGTATATTAATATACAAGAATTGCTCGTTTAAAGGTATAAGATAAGATACAGAGATATCACCATCACGTCACGAAGCAGCCGTACCTAAGTGTCAATTCTAAAGGTAAGACAGCCGTCATTATAAAAACATAAGATTTTAAACTCATGTCTCTGAAAACCTTAACCATCTCTTATAAATATTAAACATATTAAGTATTATGATTCTTGTCACCGAGAAGCCAGCAGCGGGCTGATAGATGACGTGTTTGGTGTCCACACAAGGGCATAACGCATTTTCTACATCAAATATCTAAATATCAGACATAGAAGCAAATAGATCTGAAAGCAAAAGATTACGGCCTATGTAAATACGCAAAGGATGTCTTATCGGTTTGATAAGTTCAGACATTATTGATTACAAATTTATACACGATAGTACTAAATTATACGTCGTATCGTTAACGTTTGACTTTAGTGAGCGTAATAATAGTATTAAAAAGATGTGCTATTTTTAAAACAATTTATCTCTATAGTAACTCTCGGTTGATAATTTTAATTAGTCCATTAAATTTAATAATATATACGTTTATTGTCAATTACGGATTTAATGAACGGTTATCTCATTACATTGAAGTCTTAATTATTTTTACTATTATCGAAGAAAGAAGAAAGTTATAATTGTGTGATTGATATTGACTTAAAAAATAATCTTGGTGTAGATTTAGTGTAGAAAGTTGTAGTTTTTTTTTTTGGTTTTTTTTTGATCATGTACGCGGAAGAAGCGATCCATGTTGAAGCCAGCGGACGAATGAATGTAAGTTGATAATTTCGTTAATCTGCTTCGATTAATCTAAAAAAAAAGGCGCCTATTCGGAACACTTGTCTTTCTTATCCAACATATGTCAGAATATAAAGTTTGTAGGTATAAGGAAAAAAATATTTTTTCGACACACTCGCACATTAAAACGAGAAACACATGAAAAATAAAAAATAAACAGGAGAATGTTTCATGCTCGAAATATTGTAGTTACTGAAAGATTTATACGTTACCTCATAAGTCTCTCCTATTTTTATTTAATTGTACATTTAATCATCTAACTGTATGTAACACGCTCGTTGGAAAGCAATGTGGTGCGTCTTCTACAGAGTCGCACCGACAGATGTCAACCGGTGACAATACAGGATTTTTATTACTCTGGTTTGGTTGGAGTGTGTATGACGATATGAGAGAGAGAGGAGTGAGTGTTGAGATGACGGCTGATAGGAGAGAATGAAAGAGAAGAAAAATTAACTATGCCGACCCCACCTAGTGGGATAAGGTGAAGAAAAAGAAGAAGAGGTTTAAAATCCTGACCAGAATCAAAAGGATAATAAAACATATACTTAACTTTTCCTACATTTTCGCTGGTAGCCTAAGGGGCTATTTCAGCCACGTCCGGACGGGTAGGTGAGCTCACGGCCTTAACCTGAGAGTATTTGCTAACACTAACCGGTGTTTGAGGGGCCTACAAGCACCCAGACAATTTTTACCTAACTTATTTAGCGTGTTTTGTGGGTTTTCCAACTGTATTTAGGTATCTACTGGTGGTAGGACCTCTTGTGCTGTGAGTCCGCGCAGTTAGGTACCACCACCCTGCCTATTTCTGCCGTGAAGTAGTAATCCGTTTCGGTTTGAAGGTCGGGCAGCCGTTGTAACTATACTTGAGACGTTAGAACTTATATCTCAAGGTGGGTGGCGCATTTACGTTGTAGATGTCTATGGGCTCCAGTAACCACTTAACACCAGGTGAACCGTGAGCTCGTCCACCCATCTAAGCAATAAAAAAAAAACTATCAAAAGGCTGTAGGCAAAACTTGAAATTTGTTGTAATTATTCGCTTTTATCCTACGTTCATAGAAAGTACTATATTACAAAAATCTTCCTAAGAGGACTAACAATAGCTATACAATGTCTCATTAGTATCGGACGAATGATTCATAGCGCTCAAGAAACAACGCGGAGAGAAGGTCAGCCCAAAGGCTAATTTTACGTGCCAAAAAAATTTAGACCACTGCATTTCTAGACTTTTTTTGGCAGTAAGATCAGGCTTTAAAATGGCCTCTCTTCACCCACACTCCGTAATAATACAGATGGATTTGCTTCGGTGGTAGGCATTGGGATGATAAAAACAAGATGACGAGACCGTCTCAAACAATTCCTTAAAGCATTCACCATAGAACACACGGTGCCAAATACATTGAGAATCGAAGCCTTTTAGTAGACCAGCGAGGTATGGAATAATACGTAAAAACGAATACACGATAATATGACGGCCTATCAAGAATTAGAATGGACATGCTGCAAAACGGAAATCAAAATCGAGATGTCTATGGGATATTATAGCCTTCGATTTTCCCCAGCTTCTAATATTTAAATATAAGAAAAAGATAAGTAGTACTACTTAAAAGCGATCGTGTACCTGTATCTCCCGAAATATCCATATAAATACTACTCTGTTTAGAAAGTACCGGAAAAAGAGCAATAATACACAAAATGTTAGCTGTAGTGTAGATACACTTATGTACGCCAACAAAGAAAGTTTGAGGGGTGGGATGCCCTTCAAACCGAATCGAATTACTGCTTTTATGCCGTGCATAAATACGCAGGGTGATGGTACCTAGCCATGCGGACTTACAACACGTCCTACCACCAATAATGACGCAAATTATAATTTCGCGGACTTGATTTTTATTACACGACGATATTCCTTTATCGTGGAAGTCAATCGTGAACATTTGTGAAGTGCGTATTTCATTAGAAAAATGGGTACCTGCCTGTGGGATTCGAACACCACACGTTGCATCGCTAGATACGAATGCATCGGACGTCTTATGGTTTAGGTGTTGTTCCACGTTGTTCATCCATCAACGTAACCAAAAATCAATTAATCAAAGATCAATAAAATTTCTACTCCCACGATTCTAAATAAAGAAATCTCAATGCTTGACCAAACAATATAAATGACTATGTTGCCAGCTCATTTATTCATTTTTCACATTATAATGAGTCTGACGTCATAAGTCACTCATGTTTTGAAACCCATCGATAGGCACGTCAGTCATAAATCTTCGTCAGAACTCAAGATACTACAAGCACATTTTATTGTTGTTGATATCCTCATAGAATGTCCCGTTTACAATTACAATCATTTGCTGCTTCCTGCATCGCTACTACGCCACATGTTAGATGCTAGTTCAATAGCGTGTTTGACATAGCCTCTTTAATTCTTAGATATTTGAACAGCGACTAAATCATCTATTTTGAATAGATAATTCTCATTGTATTCCATTTAGGAAAGTAAATATTAGTTTATTTAAATAAAAAACGGCCCTGGCAACTGAGCCAATTAGCAACATACAACAAATAGGATTGGTTACTGATAAACAAATCAAATAAATATGCAATTTCGAAAAGGGCACATCTCTGAAAATTTAAAATATTAGCTTTTGAGATATATTTTAGTGTTAATTAGCAATTGAAAATTACTGGAATTATTATAAAATGGGTGTAGGTAAGCCTCAAAACTACATGTATATGAAAAAACGTAGTTGACAAAATATGCGACATGTGCCCTTGTCGAAATTGCATATTCAAATATAAATTTCATTCTACCTTGATGAAATCATAATTGCAATGCAATAAGAATGGCTATTATATCCGTCGAATCAGAAATTAAGATGCTTTCTGACAGAAATATACAGGATGAAGGTACCGACTTGAGCTAATAGGTTTCACGACCACCCGAAATTAGGAGTAGGCTTTTTCGAGAGAGTTACGTAAAAAAATAATGATAAATATAAGCCGTCTTGGCATATATTATAAGAAGACAGTTAAGTACTATCATCCTGAATAATTCTGTTTTCGGTAACCATTTAAAATCAGGGCGGTGAGTACCATTTTCCAAGGAAAAAAGAAATAACAAGGATGTCATTATTAGACTTACCTGAGTTAGTTAGAAGAAGGACAGTGTTATACAGATTAGAATAAGTCCCTAATGATACAAATATTTAAATTCTCGAGTTATCGTGTGATAACGTTATTATCGTATATATATACGTAGCATTGTGGGAGTCATTCGTGAACTCAGGTACGTAATTCCTTCGAAAACCTGCTCCAGGGTCGAATCACGGCGACCTTACATCACTCTACCGGTCGCCTTATCTATGAATTAACGAAAAATTCCATTGGATACAGTGTCGACCGCAAATTGTGAAATAAACACAATAGGAATGTTTGGAGTATGCTCTTCAATGGCATAGGGCATACGTCATAGATACATAGGCTATTCAAGATTTTGTGCAAAAACTTCAGATATCTGGATTCATTGTAACTTCGACCGTCACCATTTGATTATGTTCATTTATAAAATTTGATGTTTATGACCTATATGATACCTATACAAATTACTAGTTTTAATTTCAACGCAATGTTGCTTTTGAAGATTGTTATATTAAATGATTCCCCTGATTCTAGAAGCTTCATGAGCCAATGCCTCGGTAAGCGTAATTATTATATGTTTAATTGAATACGGCGCTTGTATATAGGTATATACTGTAGTTGTATTCTTTTTATTTTTCCTACCTAAGCTGATAGCCTTGAGAGGCTATTTCAGCTTCTCCTTGACGAGTAGGTGAGCTCAAATCGAGAGTGTTGTTAACACTGGCCTTAGCAAGAGCAGTGGTTCACAGAATCTACCACCAGATCGGAAACGTGACCCACTGAGAAGATTCGGCAAGAAACTCAATGGGCTGTGTCTATGGGTTAGTTTACTCGTCGAGCCCATCGTCGCAAGCGACGGGTTCGGCGAGGACGGTAACTGGGGCTTGCGTTACAAATGATTTAAAAAAGCGTAAGAACGTTAAGTGATGTGGTATAAAAACGTGGCCTGTGGGATTATTCTGTTGGGAACTCCATACAAAGACGAGAATACATAAGTCAGTGCAATCATTCTTGGATGTCTGTTATGTGCCGCACAGCCGGCATTCTTGATTGTCAATCTAATGAAGTTTAAAAGTTCAAAAGAAAATTATCTCTACAAGTTTCCAATGTGTGGTCAAACTGTTTTTAGTCGTTTAGTGGAGGGCCGAGAACTTTCTAGAAGCCACCCAAGCATTCGAGCAATCACTATAAAACTTGACCTCCCAAATAATTTGACTTACGTAACGCGAACGAAAACACGAAATACATAGTCAACTTGTAAGGCGTCTTTCGTTTACTAGGATTCCGTACAAATGCTACAAGCGGTGACCGCGGTTCATCAAACCTGACTCATTCCTCATTAATCAGTGAAGACCTTTGATGAAGCTTAAGTAACATTCGTCGGAAAGTAGATTTCACGGGCTGACGGCTCTCTGATATCAGCTTACTAATAACCTTAATAATGTTATGAAATACATACATTAGGAATCTCGGAGACTGATCGAATTTAAAGAACTAAACATACCATGACTTTAATGAGCAACATTTTTAATATAGAACCCACATATATCTTCAACCAGTTACATTACACACCTGTTTCACCTATTTGTTAGAAAATGATTCGAAGACCTCTGTTGATGGTACTTTACCAGAGAACCTTACCTGAAGCCAACAGCAACTATGTAGAAGCGTGAAAGCATAATTAAAATAAGGAAACATATAAACTATTATTGTATATTAATAAAAAAAACCACCCACCCACCTATCAAAGAGAGCACTGACCTGGAAAGTGTCTGGCGAAAGGAAGAGAGGCCGCCCCAGAGCAACTTGGCGTCGCTCGGTAGAGCAGGAGCTAGGTGTCTTGAGCATGACGTGGGAGGAGCTAGAACAGACTGCCCAAGACCGATATAAATGGAAAAATTTAAATTGATTCGAGCCCTACACCCCAGCACAGGATAATAACAGGAAAGAATGATGATGATAAAAAAAAACAAAAGTAAATATATTTGTCTCGATATACGTTTCTCTATGGTATTTTTTATAGATATCGTTTTACGACTTTTAAACGAAAACATTTTTCCCTCCATAAAATATTTATTCGCATTAAAAAGTGAAATTGATCAATAGTTGCGAATTAGGGATTAAACTAGATGTCCTTAGTTTCTGAACTCTGAGTTTTAATTTAGACTTAACACCAGGTGAGCTGTTAGCTTTTACTCCCATATAAGCAATAAAAAAACTAAACGTTGTTTGAAAGATGAAGATAAAACATGTCAGTGGATAAAAAAAAACAAGATGGTTTCGAAACAAGAAGGTAAACTTGTATACGGCTCCCAAAGCAACGCGGAATGTTAATCGTAACTACAAATGTTAAAAGTTTGAATAACATTATTTGATTAAGTAACTTTTTTAGTTAAACGTATTAAATTTAGTTTTGAAGGACTTACACTTTAAGTTAAAAGTCTTAGCTATTTAAGCGGATTAATTCGGCAAAAAATAACACAAAATAAAATATTGAATTGTCATCGGTCCTTGATAAGTATGCCAAATTTCGAGTTAATCCGACGTTTTGAGGGGGTCAAAATCATGTTCAAAGATTCCGTTACATACTAACATACGTATGAAGCTAAGAAAAGCGTATTTTTTTTACATTTTGAGTTGTTTACAGTAACTACCCATGGATGACTGTTTTTTTTTTTTTTTTTTTTATTTATTTCCCGAGTAGTCAGATATCGCTCATGGACATCAGCAATGATAGAGGCAGAGCCAAGCCACTGCCTACTTAACAATTAATTATTGGTGCTATAGTGCGAAAACTGTAAAGAATAACAATGAATATTTAAAATAACATTTAGACATCAGATTTATATTTTTTAAATCATTTAAGCATGGTTTATTCGGGAAAAGTTAAAGATATTGAAGCAGCGCGTGTTTCTATTGTGATACTAGTTTTGAGCAGGTAAAAAAAGCTCCTGGGCTAATGAAAAAGTTTATTACTTTACTCGCAGGTAGATAGGGCAACACGTAAGCGATTAATTCTTCATAAGCTCAATTATCATTCAATATTTACGTTGGCAGAAAATAAAATTATTAAAAGCACGCTTCAAAAATTTGCCTTTTCTCAAAGCTGTGTAATATATTAATTTAGATTAAATTACCTCTATTTTCATACGACTGACCGACTTGTCACGGCTTTAAGCACAAGACTAAGTAAGAATATTATCTAGGTGTTATGATATGTCTATGCAATTATGCTTTACATTAACTAATATCAACAAAGGAGGAGGTAATTCTGCGTTTTTAGTTTATTCTACACACGGTATGAGGTTGGAGTATAAGCCATCAGTTTCGTAAGAATTGAGACGATGCAACAATTGACCTAAATTAAGTCGCGGTACTTTGGACTGTAGACTGATTAGTGTAGAGTGGTTTTTTATGCCTGTATTTATTCAAATACAAAAAAAATATACATACACAAATTCACAGGTAAGTTATTTATTTAATTAACAAATTCTTTCTCCCAGCAGACCTGCGCCATAATTTATAAACACAATGGAATTAAAGTTTCGTCATCACTGCGATGTTCTTTGGGAAACGTTTATCGGATTGTTCAATGTAATTATTGTAATTATAAAAGTTCGGTTAAAGATATCTAGAAAATAACAAACAATATTTAGGAGGCAATAGATAATGACAAAGAAAATGTACTAGATTATGGATAAGATACAAGCAATTGCGTGTTAACATAACAACCGATTAGGAATTTAATCGGTGCATATTTTATTTGTATTTCGTTCGATCGTTATTATTCTAGGATTGTTATCGGGATAAGACTGTGCTAATTAAATTATAATCCTTTATTGGAAGTGTGTACGTTATAGCCTTGTCCAAAGTTTATCCGTGATTTGCGGGGCTTGATCAGTCAAGGAGCAAGGCCGCGGCGAGGCGACGCGGTCCGGGAGTCAGGCTGGCGGCAGTCGACACAGCGCGGTCGGCTCACCACCATGCCCGACGAAGAGCCCCCTTTGCCGCCTCCTTCACCCGTCCCGCCGCGCTTTGGGCCATCGCGCCTACGCCGCACGTTGCACTCGCTTCGTTCACCGTTCCGCCCCGGTTCGCCCTTCCACATCGGCTCTATCAAACGCACAGGCTCCAGCAAGTCCGTCGCCTCAGACGGTGAGATCACGCGCGACGAACGCACGATGCGTAAACGCAATAAGAAACAACGCGAAGCGGCCGCCGAGTCCTCTCGTAGCACTGGGAGCTCGCCCGGCGACGACAAACAGAAAAAGGAAGCCGGAGGTAGTCTTCTCAAACGCATGGGTAGTATTGGTAAAAAACGCAACGAAACTCCCGCAGTATCAGCTTCTCAACCAGAAACGTCACAGTCCGTCGAGAGCGCTCCAACTCCCTCTAACGAATTAGCGCGACCGACCCCTGAACCAGTGAGCCCCATCGCTGTCGAACATGCCGTCGCTACGAGACCTTTTACGAAAGCTGCTTGGAAACGCAACAGTGTACCCGAAATGGAAAAACCCGTGGAAGAACCGAGTCCGGAAAACGCGCTACGGAGACGAGTAGCGTTTGTTAGTCAGGCTTCCGTTGGCGGTTCGGAAGATCGCGATGATGACAGGGAGAGGGGAGGGACGGAAGTGGGGTCGTTGGAAGAGGCGGTGGCGCTAGCACGCGTGAAGCTGGCCGTGGCCACACCGCCCTCGTCGTCACAGTCGCGCGACAACGACACTGAAGAGGAGGGGCACTCGGACACGATGCCTGCCTACGGAGACCTGATCGAGCCGGAGAACAAAGCCGGGAACGATGCTACGACGGTAAGTGGATGCGTTGTATGTAGCGCAACGTGCGCGTGGCCGGATCGCCGCATCGCTCGGCACGTCAGTGGACGAAGGTTCTCCGTGCGATGCGCGCGCGCCATGACCTTCGAGGAGGCAGTAGATGATTGCTACCTAACGGTGTGCGAGTGCTGTGGCTTCAGCGCCGAGACGACAGTTCTGTTCCCAGTACGTTTTATTTCACGCTAGTTTACAGCGGACGTGACGCTGCCGCGCGATGTCTTTCGTGAGTACGACTCGTTTGTCTGCTCGTGTGCGCTTCGCTTTTTTTTTTAATTGTATAATTATTATAAATGTTTTTAATTTCGAGCTTTCTTGTGTGGTGTATCTGTGGTGTTTGTCAATATCGAGTTATGAATTGGTTCTTATTCGTTATTGTTGGAATTTTAATTTGACCATAACTTAAAAAAAATCTATTTCCGCCTTCATGAATTATTAAATAACACTAAAGCTAACACGAAATACGAATAACGTAAGTCGATCTAGTACCTTCTTAAAGTATATGCAGTTCAATATTACAAATAGAAAACTCGTTTACGTTATATGATACTGCGTAATATTATGAATAGTAATATTTTGAACACAAACAAAGAAATGTATAAACGACACTAGGATAATTCATAAAAATCGAATAAGCTTTGCTATAACTATATAGCAAGACTATATTTATTCGAGAATGATATATGACTTTATTGATCCTAAAGCATTATAGACTAAATATGTATTAAAATTTTATTGTACAGTTTTCTCTTCAAATAAACGCAAAAATCTATTTGTCCCCTTTTAATAGGTGTATGTGAGAACATATTATTATTTAATTCTCATAATTCTTGGGGCCCATGTTTAAGCCGAGGGCAAATAACATAATTAAAATAACAGGCAACATTTTAAATCATTATTTATTTATTAGATCATGATGTTTTTTTTTAAGAAATGACGTCTTAAAAATATAGGTAACAGTGTTCATAATAATATCATTAATTGCCAAAAAATCGAATCTATACCATTTGATTCTGTGTATTTATTAGCATACATTAATTATGTATATCAATCTACATACCGGTGAATCTCGTTTTCCATAACAACAATTAACATTCAACAATTCGGTTGCCGATTAGAATCTAACCGATGTTAACTTGTGGTTTTAGTTGTCGTTTCTAGAATGTTTCAAAGATAATATATTCAAATTCAAAGGTTTATTATCGATTTTAATCAGAACTAGTGGTCCCGCAGTAGTCGAATAATAATTAATTGAAATTTTAAGTTTGAACATTATTATGGTTCTACTGTCAAAGACTGTTAAACTTCTATAATATTTTCTTCTTTATATTTTGGCTCCGGCACGGTTTGTGCATTAGCCAGAGTCAAGTAAGATTTTTAGAACTCGCCGTTTTAATTATTTACAGTTTTGTATTTAAAAAAAACGAAGGAAACCGAAATTAATCAATTGAGATGATATTAAATGAAGTAAGATGAGATGATATGAGATGAAATATAATATCAGTAAAATGCTTCGATCAACAATAGTAACATTGTTGATGGAAGGTAAAATGGTAGTTATTTATTGAGTCTTTTTCAGATGACTTTTTGAAGGATCCCGAGAAGCTACGCCCAGCGACTTTGTTTCATTTTCCCACAATTGTGCACTTTCATAGATGTTAAATAGATAATGAACCACCATTATTACACATTTAAACCCGAAGAAACACTAAATAGACAAAATAAAACAATTCACACAACTTTGTTCTTCGCGTTCCAGACAAAAAGTCCAATATTACAATCACAGATTTCGCCAAGACTACACACTATAGACAGATATAAAGTCAAACAATATTAATTTATGCGATTTGTAAGGCTTAAATGTGTAATAACGGTGGTTTATTAACTGTTTAACATCTGTCAGAGTGCACTAATGTGGAAAAATAAAACAAAACCGCTGGACGTAACTTCTCGGGATCCTCCAAAAAGTTCACTGAAAAAGTCTCCGTATATAGGATAATAGGAGTAATGTCCTCTAATAGGAGTAAGGACCTCTTGTGAGTCCGCACGGGTAGGGACCACCACCCTGTCTATTCCTGCCGTGAAGCAGTAATGCGTCTCGGTTTGAAGGATGGGGCAGCCGTTGTAACTACACTGAGACCTTAGAACTGATATCTCAAGGTTAGTTTTTGTTTTTTCTGTTGCTAAGATGGGTGGACGAGATCACAGCCCACCTGGTGCTAAGTGGTTACTGAAGCCCATAGACATCTACAACTTAAATGCGCCACCGACCTTGAGATATAAGTTCTAAGGACTTAGTATAGTTACAACGGCTGCCCCACCCTTCAAGCCAAAACGCATTACTGCCTCAAGGCAGAAATAGGCGGGGTAATGGTACCTACCCGTGCGGACTCACATGAGGTCCTACCACCAGTAACTACCTACTTCGCAGCAGGACTAAGCAGGGTGGTGGCAGTTATCCTTGCTGGCTCACAAGATGCCTTACCACTACTGGTGTGAGACATGCAATAAAAAAATTTACCTATAAAAAATCAGAACTTTGTTTTATAATTATATGTGTGCGGTATATCAGAGGCCCACTACAAAATATCAGATTGTTAAAACGATTAGCGAATATATATTGTTTTCGTCAGCTTTGGTCAGCGAATATACATTCTTTTCGCTTATCCAAAAGTACTGACGGGGTGGTAAATTATAATCGCTTTGGTTTCGGCAACAGTTTCCTCACAAACTTCGTTCCTTTTTTTGGATTTAGTACCAGATTGACGGCATGCGATAATTTGCGTCGCATACTTTTATTTTAAAATATTCATATCGATATTTTTAAAATATGTTGGTATTTAATGGGATTGTAAAAAATTTAAAAATACTAATGCCTTCCCTCCCCACTCCTCAGTTCCCGTAACCTATATGTGTATTTCTTATTTTGGCGTCAGTATATATTGTTTGACAAAATAGGCTTAAGTATTATATGTCCAACATCCTGCCATCTTATGTTAATCACTTTTATGTTTGCCTACCTATTGATAGTAGCCTCGTTAACCCGACACAGCCCACTGAGTTTCTCGCCGAGTCTTCTCAGTAGGTCGCGATTGCGATTCGTTGGTAGATCCTGTGAAGCACTGCTCTTGCTAGGGCTAGTGTTAGTAAGTTCCGTCAGATTGAGCCCGTCAGCTCACCTACCAGTCCGGACGTAACTGGGATAGCCTCTTAGGCTACCAGCGAATAAAAAAAGTATCCTCGATGGCTTATGGTAGCTTCATCGAACGTGTAAGACAGCTTACGGGGCTCAGCCAGGAGACTTTGCTAACACCTTCTTTTTACATATAAAATATCATTGGCTAACACTTTAAACAGTTGATAACGTTTATCCGAAACGACATCTAATACGGAAGGTTGACGGAAGGTATTAACACTATGTTTTTACCGGTGGTAGGACCTCTTGTGAGTCCGCACGCGTAGGTACCACCACCCCGCCTATTTCTGCCTTGAAGCAGTAATGCCTTTCGGTTTGAAGGGTTGGACAGGCGTTGTAACTATACTGAGACCTTAGAACTTATATCTCAAGGTGGGTGGCGCATTTACGTCGTAGATGTCTATGGGCTCCAGTAACCGCTTAACACCAGGTGGGCTGTGAGCTCGTCTATCCACCTAAGCAATAAAACAAGAAAAAATAATTTTAGTGAGAACAAAAATACAGTAACCCTATTTTACATTTGCAACACAAAATTCGAAAGAATTTTATTTTATTTTCGTATTATTTAACGTTCATTTTTGCATACAATTATTGCACAATACTTACTAATTTGATTCGTAATGTAAGTACTTATCTTAATAAGTTACTTTTAACGATCCATTTGTAAATCACTCGTTAATAAACTTGTATCATTAATATTAAAAATCAATTAAGCATTTCAAAATAGTAGGTAAACTAGAACAAAATTATAAGAAAATTTTCCGACCAAGTGTTTTTATTATCTTATTTGATTATGACGTTATCTCGGTGCAGTAAGGTAGATTTTGCGAGCGCTCTTCATTTCCGTTCCGGTTCGATAGCATTGAAATTAAATTAGTGATGTATAGAAATCAAAATTATCGATAACGCTGTCATTTATTATTTAAAATTTTGAACTAGTATTGCAGTTTCTTGCATACAAAACTGAAAAAGATATTTACAAATAATCTTGTGTTGGTCTGAGACTGGCTAATTTATTAAAACTAGAATCAAAATTTATCTTCTTGTATTTAGTAAAGATTATAAATAATACAATCTGTTAATGCAATATCAATGATTTCAAAATAATTATTATGCAACATACAAGGTTGACTTTCTATCTAAAAATGACTGTTATCTTAAGTCAAGACGATCATCACTTTAACAGATCAAGATTTAAGCCTGTAGCAATAACACGAATTTCCAAAATAAGGACTTGCATCAAATGCACTTAAAATTTATATGGGGAAAAAATCTTCAAGCCTTCACAGAAATTACTTTGATAGGCACAATCAGAAGACTATAGCAATATTGAATTCTTTCAGTCACAATATTCTAGCAATTATCTGTGAATTCACGACACGCGGTTTTGGTGCGTATTATTCACTTTGACCGGAAACTTACGGCCTAAATAATTGTAATGTAAAATTGTTAAAAATGCGGTATCGCTAACCTAAGTAGTAAAATCTTTGTAAGTGTATTATTGAAGTGTATTGTCCCCACATCTATCTATATAAATAAAAATGAATTGCTGTTCGTTAGTCTCGCTAAAAATCGAGAACGGCTGGACCGATTTGGCTAATTTTGGTCTTGAATTATTTCTTGGAAGTCCCAGAGAAGGTTTAAAAGGTAGATAAATATGAAAATGCCCGGAATTAAATAAAAATAACAATTTTATTTTTCCTTTGATGTGTCCCCTTCGGACGGATTCCTTTTGTTTGTTTTAAGTTTATTTGAAACAAAAGTTTAGGTCTTTCGTTTATCGATTGAGGCACTACGAAGTCTGCCGGGTTAGCTAGTTCAGAATAAATATCAATGTGTTATTGACCCAATTGCTTTGTAAATTAAACGAGCTGGTTGTTTGAAATCCGTGATTATCGTCACTCAAGCGATTTATTGTAGTGACCAAAGTAGTTTGTATACCAACATTCTTGTGTCTAGATGAAGAAAGTACATGCCATAAGTCGCGTTATTCGCCCTCGGGGCTATTGGCGATGCGTGGCTGGAACCCGACACCCAGGCTACGCTTACCGCAGGCTCGCGGTCGTTGTGCAATGCCACTTAAAGTTGATTCTATACTGGTTTACGGAAAGATTCTGTTGCTATATTCCGTTTTCAAGTCATTTTCGGGCCATTGAACGAGCTACACAAGTCGTCTTTTCGCATTAAAAGTATTTAAAAGTGTACAATTTCCAAAAATATTCGAAATTGTGTTAATACGCGTAAACATTTGGTATCACCAGTATTTTTCTCATAAATACTGTCAAAAGAGCGTAGTTTAGTTTTTGTTTTTTTTTTTGTTTTTAGTTTACCTATATTTTGACTATTAACAAAATTAATACACAATTTTTTAAAAACAACTTACTTTAAAAGACCGATATTGTAACAACTAAAAATATAAATGTTGCAAAGATGATTAATATTAAAAATATCATATTATGTTAAACCTTTAAAACACTCTCCCGGAAAATTTAGTAAGTTTTGAGATTATACAGTTTTAATGCGAGAAGACGAAGTGTTGAACTTACAAAAAAAACGTATATAGGAATTGTGCACAAATAATCTAGAAGCCGTAACCTTTCCCATGATATTGCTGACCCCAATGATACCTCTGGGCCAGTAGCTGACTGAAATAATCAGAGTTTTTGTAGATTTGACATGAATCATTTTATTAAGCCCGCTGCGTTTCTCGCCGGATCTTCTCAGTGGGGCGCGTTTCCGATCCGGTGGTAGATTTTGCGAAGCACGGCTCTTGCTAGGGTTCGCGTTAGCAACGTCGTCAGGTTTGAGCTCCATGAGCTCACCTACTATTAGGTTACGCTGAAATAGCCTCTCAAGGCTATCAGCTTAGGTAGGAAAAAAATAAAACTTTATTAACACCCTTTTTTATTGCTCCACTTCTATCTTAGTATACATTTAAAGGGATTTTTCAAATCAATTTCAAAGCTTTAAGGCGGTCTATTGATGTACTTAAAATTTTGAATTCGTATCCGATGAAGTAATTTGATCAGGGTCAACAGAATTAGAACGTCTAGCAGTTTTTTAAATTAAAAAAAAAAAAGATTTTCATTGATTTCTTTCATTTTATCTGTAACCACGCAAACTGTAGTATTAATGAACTGAAATCATTAAAATGACAATAATCAATATAAGAAATTTAATATAAATAAATAATGAAAAAAACTAGTTAAGTTGATTCGAGAAAGCCGCATAAAATACAAAATTTTATTTAATTTTATTTCTAATGCAGTTTGTGGCATTCAAAGGTTTCGCGATATAGTTGTGTGGCCTTGGGTTTTCTTATATTATGTCATTTATTGACATTAAAAATATTTATCAACAAGCACCATTCGTTCACGCCATAAATACGTCATTACGGATCTTCTAGATCCATTAACGGTGCTTTTAGGTACCTCAAGCACCGGTCACCGTCCTTGCCGAACCCGTCGTTTGCGACGAAGAGCTCGACGAGTAAATTAACCCATAGACATAGCCCACTGAGTTTCTTGCCGGATCTTCTCAGTGGGTCGCGTTTTCGATCCGGTGGTAGATTTTGCGAAGCACTGCTCTTGCTAGGGCCAGTGTTAGCAACACTCCGGCTTGAGCCCCGTGAGCTTCACCTACACGTCAAAGAGAAGCTGAAATAGCCTCTCAAGGCTATCAGCATAGGTGGGAAAAAAAATCGTTCTCTTAGCATTGAAGTGTGGACGCAACCTTAATCGTATTTTGTCCACATATGAAATAGAACGAAGTAAACCTAATGAGCGGGTCAGATTCAGAGTTATGTTGATTTCTATTGTTGTTTTTTTAACAATATTGAAATGGTAAAAAGATTACGTATATGTCGACGCACCACTAATTATATGGAAAAATTAATTAATCAATCAAGATTAATTCCTAATTTAACATGCGGCGTAATTATTGATTGTAATTATCACACGTGTAGTAAATATATTTCAGACTGATTGTTAATTTAAGCAAAATGTAATGTTATGGTTTGCTGTCACTTGGGCAGCAAACGATAACGTTGCATTTACCATTCGTCTTCAGAGGAATGTTTAATCATTTGCTAAATTCATTTCTTGATTTTTAAGCGACGTCTACTTGTTTAACACGATGTTTGGTTAAGATTAATGTTGTAAGGAACTCTGCCAGATTTTGTAATACGCGGAAACGATACCACGTGATTACGTTTGTAAGGATAGATTCAACTTTAGATTTAGTTAGTGACCTAAATTAGTTGTTTAAATTAATTTGTGATTTAACTATCAAGTTTGGAAAATTTAGAGTGAGTTTGCGTTTTAATAATTTGTGAATTTGAAGTAATTTCCGTCTTGACAAGAGGGAGCCACCGAACTATCAAGTTTGGAAAATGTAGTGAGTTTGCGTTTTAATAATTTGTGAATTTGAAGTAATTTCCGACTTGACAAGAGGGAGCCACCGTTTTTGTTTTCGGGGTGGCGGCTTGTAATCAAGACGGAAAGACCTTCTTTCTGTGCTGCGCCTCGGCTGCGACCAGACGCTCTGTGAGTACATACTGTTGCATTATTTTAAGGTTATTTTTAAGTGTGTATATAAGTGCTAGGCGAAGTGTTGTAATTAAATAGTGTTAAATTATAATTTGGTGTTTCGTTTGCGATGAGTGAGCCTTGTGATGGAGTTGGTGGCGTCAGTTTATCTGACGTCACCTTTTCCAAAAATTCTCCGGAGGTCGGTGCGCCGTCATCAGAAGTGGGATCACCTCCCACTTCTGCTCGCCCTTCTGGCTCGGTTAACAAAAATATGAACACTTCTGTTGATGGGGTGCCGGCTGATTTTTTCACTCAGATGTTGCAAATGATGAAACACGTGTCGGATCGTATGACGTCGCAATCAGATATTTCAAAAGTGAGAATAAATGACGTGTTTTTGCCGTCATACGATCCAGACGCTAATGTTGGGGTTAGAGAATGGTGTCAACATGTGACCATAGCTATGGAAACTTACAACCTGAGCGATTATGAAGTCCGGATGAAGGCTGGTAGTTTGCTTAAGGGTCGCGCAAGGTTGTGGGTTGACAATTGGCTGGTGTCCACCACCACGTGGCAAGAATTGCGTGATGTTTTAATTTCGACTTTTGAACCGGAAAACCGATATTCACGCGATGTTGTGCGTTTTAGAGAACATACTTACGATAATTCTAAAGACATCGCTCAGTTCTTATCACAAGCTTGGGTTTTATGGAGACGTATTACTAAAGATAAGTTGTCGAATGATGACGCGGTTGAGGCTGTTATCGGTTGCATTGGGGATGAGCGCCTGAGAATCGAATTGTTAAATGCGCGAGCTACATCTGTCCCAGAACTTATTTCAGTGGCCTCATCTATAAAAAGTGTTAAACGTCCTCATCCCAATGCATCGATACCGCATCAGAGTGTCGCAAAGCGCCCACGTTTTGATAAGACACCGGGCTTTTGCCAAATCTGTAAAAGGTCGGGTCACGATACGCGTGATTGCCGATACCGCGACAAACCTGAAGGCCCTCAGCCGCGACAACAGGATGGTAAAACTACTCCTCCAGGTGTTGGTAGACCGACATGTACGTTTTGTTCAAGGTTGGGTCATACTTATCAAACGTGTTACAAGCGAGAACGTGCAGTTGTTTCTAATGTCAATTGTGTGGGGACGTCAAAATTAAATGCGATGCCAGTTGTTGTAGGAGGTTTCAAAATTAATGCAATTTTTGATAGTGGAGCCGAATGTTCAGTCATTCGTGAATCTGTAGCTGCAAAGTTGCCGGGAAAACGCGTTGATAGGGTTAGCTATTTGAAAGCTCTCGGTCAATTTACGGTTGTCTCGCTTTCAACATTAACAACAGTTTGCATAATCGACAACTTGCGCGTAGAACTAGAGTTTCACGTCGTTTCCGATATTGAAGTGAGTTCTGATATTTTGATAGGCATTAATTTGATAGAAAATACGAACCTAAGCGTTGTTGTAAATTCACGAGGTGCAATGCTGGTTCATCAACCGATCATTTACCACATGCGATCTCAAAGCCCAAAATTTGGCAAATTAGATTGTGACTTAACCAATGACAATCAGATTAGCGAGTTAAAAATATTGCTGAACAAGTTCGAACACTTGTTTATTCATGGCTACCCGCATACGCGAGTTAATACGGGTGAGCTAGAGATTCGATTAAAGGACGAAAGTAAGACAGTGGAGCGTAGGCCCTATCGGCTTAGTCCAGTTGAACGGGAAAAAGTTCGCGATATCGTTAACGAATTGCTTGAGCATAAAATAATTCGGGAAAGTAAATCTCCTTTTGCAAGCCCAATAATTATAGTTAAAAAGAAAAACGGCAAAGATCGTATGTGTGTAGACTACCGAGAGTTAAATAGGAATACCGTCAGGGACCATTATCCCTTACCGATAATCTCAGACCAAATAGACCAACTGGCCGGGGGTATTTATTTCACCACAATTGACATGGCAGCTGGGTTTCATCAGATACCTATTTCGGAGGGATCAATTGAAAAGACTGCTTTTGTAACTCCCGATGGTTTATATGAATACCTAACTATGCCATTTGGACTTTGCAACGCGGTGTCAGTCTACCAGCGCTGCATTAATAGGGCTCTCGCTCATCTCACGAGCTCACCAGACCAAGTGTGCCAGGTCTATGTCGATGATGTGCTCTCAAAGTGTAAAGATTTTGATCAGGGCTTATCCCATATTGAACGCATATTGATTGCTCTACAAGAAGCTGGCTTTTCTATTAACGTTGATAAAACCGCCTTCTTTAAACGCTCCATCGAGTACTTGGGCAATATAATTGCCGACGGGCAGGTCAGCCCTAGCCCAAGAAAGGTGGAGGCTTTAACGAAGGCACCAATCCCGAAAACTGTCAAACAAGTTAGACAATTCAATGGCCTGGCTGGATATTTCAGACGTTTCATTCCCAACTTCTCGCGAGTTATGGCGCCTTTATATGAACTCACTAAGAACGATACGACATGGGAATGGAACGAAAGGCATGACGAAGCTAGGGATTATATTGTCAAACATCTGTCTACTGCGCCTACCCTTACGCTATTCCAGGAAGACGCACCCATCGAACTCTACACGGACGCCAGCAGCATCGGCTACGGGGCAGTGTTAGTGCAGACATTCGCGGGTCGCCAACATCCAGTCGCGTACATGAGCCAGCGCACCACCGACGCCGAGAGCCGCTACCACTCTTACGAACTTGAAACGTTGGCGGTCGTAAGAGCAATTAAGCATTTTCGGCATTACCTCTACGGCCGAAAATTCAAGGTAATAACCGACTGTAATGCTCTCAAGGCCTCCAAAAACAAAAAGGACTTGCTTCCGCGTATCCATCGGTGGTGGGCGTTTTTGCAAAACTACGAATTCGAGGTGGAGTATAGGAAAGGTGAGCGATTACAGCACGCAGACTTTTTCAGTAGAAACCCTTGCAGCGAGATGTCAGTTAACGTTATGACTCGAGATATGGAATGGCTGCAGATTGAGCAGCACCGCGATGACGTGCTACGCCCAATGATGGAGAGTATAACATCTGGCGATTCCATCGAAGGCTATGTCATGGAAGATGGCATACTTAAGAAAATGCTCACAGATCCTATACTCGGCATACATAAACCAATTGTAGTGCCTAAGTCTTTCCAGTGGAGCTTGATAAACTCCTTCCACGTGACACTGCAGCACCCAGGATGGGAGAAAACTCTGCAGAAGCTACGAGAAACGTACTGGTTTGACAAGATGAACTCGGCTGTTAGACGTTTTGTAGACCATTGTGTTATATGTAGAACCTCGAAAGGACCATCTGGTTCTATACAAGCGCAGCTCCATCCGATCCAGAAACCCACGGCAGCGTTCCAGGTCATTCATATGGACATCACAGGAAAATTGGGCACGAGAAACTCCGAAGGACAATATGAGTACGTAATTGTTGCTATTGACGCATTCACGAAATACATATTACTGAGCTATTCCAATGACAAGAGCCCGAGCAGTACACTCGCGGCACTCAAGCGTGTCATTCACCTGTTTGGCACCCCGGTACAAGTGGTGGTTGATGGCGGTCGGGAGTTTCTCGGCGAGTTCAAAGTCTACACTGACCGCATAGGGATTGACGTGCATTCAACTGCGCCAGGAACAAGCCGAGCAAACGGACAGGTCGAAAGGGTCATGGGCACATTGAAAAATGCCCTTACCATGATCAAAAACTACAGTACTCAAGACTGGCAGACGGCGCTGGAAGCTTTACAGCTCGCTTTCAACTGCACGCCACATCGAGTGACAGGAGTAGCTCCGCTCACTCTCCTGACCCGCCGACAACATTGCATACCGCCAGAGTTACTAAGGTTGGTGAATATTGAGAACGAATGCATAGATTTTGATCTGCTCGAGCAACACGTACGACAGAAAATGATTGATGCGGCGCAATACAACAAGCAACGCTTCGACAGAGGCAAGGCGAAATTGCGCCCATTTCAACGAGGCGACTACGTACTCGTCAAGAACAATACTCGTAACCAGACATCCCTCGACCTCAAATACAGTGAGCCGTATGAAGTATGCAGAATCCTGGACAACGATCGGTACATCATCAAGCGAGTGACCGGCAGAGGGCGCCCTCGTAAAGTCGCCCACGACCAGTTGCGCCGAGCGCCCCAGCCTGGCGAGCAGGACACCGTGTCGACGGACAGTGTAGAGGACCCCGAGCGACAACCGGCGAGCGTGCCGGCCGACGAGACTGAAACAGATGCCACATCTCGGCCCCAGCCCCTGCCGTCTACCTCGCGAGCTGCCCAGGCCTTGGATGCTTAATGGTTAGTTTTATATTTCTTACTGCTATCCTGATAGTTACTTAAAATGTTTACCAATTTATGAGAAAGCCAGTATCAACATCAGCAGTAAGATCCAGCCGTTGGCCTATGTCTTTGTTGACGGGTCGACCATTATTAAAAGTAAGCCTGTACATTACCCCTATCCTATTTTCCTTCATTGAACCAATTTCAGAGCCCCTGTGGACCACGGTCAAAATAAATAAGGCCTAGGCCACAGCATCGTCCTTCCTACATCCTTTAGAGCCCCTGTGGACCACGGCGTACGAGACCGCTCAGCGCCACAGCATCATTCCCATGTGAGCTCTTCATTACGCTATTTATTTTCAGAACCTCTGTGGACCACGGTCATAAATATAAGGCCCAGGCCACAGCATCGACCTTCCTAATCCTTTAGAGCCCCTGTGGACCACGGCGTATGAGACCGCTCAGCACCACAGCATCAAAACCCTCATAAGCCTAAACAAAAGGCAAGTAAAAAAAAAAAAAAAAAAGACATTACTTTTCAGAGCCTCTGGGGACCACGGTCAAAATGATTGACTATGACTGTTGCTAACTTTGACCGACTTAGGCCTAGGCCCCAGCATCGTCCTAGTTCCCACTTCCATTAGAGCCCCTGTGGACCACGGCGTTCGAGACCGCTCAGCGCCACAGCATCAATCCTGTCTACGAGAAATCAAATCGTGCAATTATGCGTGGAGCATTTGTATCGATATATCTACGAGTACATAAATCGTGCGAGTAAGCGTGGAGCATTACAAGCACTTCAATATCATCGCTCACCTTCCATGTACAGCATTCCTATACTTATAACAATTTTGTATAAAGCCTCTCAATCTTTATTCTGTGCTTTTCATCTTACTATTTAACATACTTGTGTGTATGAACTTTATGGTACAAAAGCTAGCTGATAACTAGGATTGTTGAAATCGGTTATCAAAGAAAAATAGTACGACAATTTTATTATCATTACAGTAGTGACGTTGTTTCATTTTGAAAAGCGCCAGCCACAAACAAGTTGTCAGCTAGTGTACCGGTGGACGGATACCTAGCTCAAAGAAATTACTTTTCATTTTCAGACCCGCGACTGGTGCAGAGCACGCACACTGTCTCGCAGAATGGCCGTGTCGACGCACCACTAATTATATGGAAAAATTAATTAATCAATCAAGATTAATTCCTAATTTAACATGCGGCGTAATTATTGATTGTAATTATCACACGTGTAGTAAATATATTTCAGACTGATTGTTAATTTAAGCAAAATGTAATGTTATGGTTTGCTGTCACTTGGGCAGCAAACGATAACGTTGCATTTACCATTCGTCTTCAGAGGAATGTTTAATCATTTGCTAAATTCATTTCTTGATTTTTAAGCGACGTCTACTTGTTTAACACGATGTTTGGTTAAGATTAATGTTGTAAGGAACTCTGCCAGATTTTGTAATACGCGGAAACGATACCACGTGATTACGTTTGTAAGGATAGATTCAACTTTAGATTTAGTTAGTGACCTAAATTAGTTGTTTAAATTAATTTGTGATTTAACTATCAAGTTTGGAAAATTTAGAGTGAGTTTGCGTTTTAATAATTTGTGAATTTGAAGTAATTTCCGTCTTGACAAGAGGGAGCCACCGAACTATCAAGTTTGGAAAATGTAGTGAGTTTGCGTTTTAATAATTTGTGAATTTGAAGTAATTTCCGACTTGACAAGAGGGAGCCACCGTTTTTGTTTTCGGGGTGGCGGCTTGTAATCAAGACGGAAAGACCTTCTTTCTGTGCTGCGCCTCGGCTGCGACCAGACGCTCTGTGAGTACATACTGTTGCATTATTTTAAGGTTATTTTTAAGTGTGTATATAAGTGCTAGGCGAAGTGTTGTAATTAAATAGTGTTAAATTATAATTTGGTGTTTCGTTTGCGATGAGTGAGCCTTGTGATGGAGTTGGTGGCGTCAGTTTATCTGACGTCACCTTTTCCAAAAATTCTCCGGAGGTCGGTGCGCCGTCATATATGATCTAAGATTTCATAGCACCATAGCATCGTAAAGTATACAATTACTTTAAAAATATATTATAACATAGTATTTTCTTTAGTTTTCGCCAGTCGTAAATATAATTAAAAATACTTTTACGGTATAGTGACGTTTTGTTTTATTAATTGTTAGCACAATATTTAAATGTTGACGAATAACAACTTAGTCATCAGTGACCACGAAAACTGTGTTCGAAAGGTAGGAAATAATAACAATAATATTGTAAGATAATATTCTGAGAATAAAAATGGTGACATTAAAATGTAAAAGTATTTTTAAAATGTAACATTTGCAGAAAGCACTGGTAATATTTGAATCAATCGATTGAACTATCGTGTTTGCTTCTTAAGTTTTATGAGTTGTTATGAACATGATCACACTTCGATAAATTAGTCAGGATCAAGGCTTAATATGCAACATGGTTCGGTACGAGGATTTTTACTTTAACGAAAAAAAAGCTATTTATGAATGCAAATAATTTTTACTTTTAACAAATATTTTATTATCGCAAGACCAACCTTCAGCTGGTCGTAGGACCGTCGAGGCGATTCGCCCGGTCCTTGTGGATTGGGTGAATCGTGACAGAGGACGCCTCACATTCCGGCTCACGCAGGTGCTCACTGGGCATGGTTGTTTCGGTGAGTTCCTGCACCGGATCACAGCCGAGCCGACGGTAGAGTGCCACCATTGTGGTTGCGACTTGGACACGGCAGAGCATACGCTCGTCGCCTGCCCCGCATGGGAGGGGTGGCGCCGTGTCCTCGTCGCAAAAATAGGAAACGACTTGTCGTTGCCGGGTGTTGTGGCATCGATGCTCGGCGACGACGAGTCGTAGAAGGCGATGCTCGACTTCTGCGAGTGCACCATCTCGCAGAAGGAGGCGGCGGGGCGCGTGAGAGACGCGCAAGCCCGCCGCCGTCGAGCTGGGGCCAGGGAGGCGGATCTCGCCCAAGCCCTGGCCCTCTAAGGGTTTCGGGTCCCCTTCACATGTCGGTCTGGGGACCGGCGAAGGGGGCCTAAGAAGACGACGTGCAAGCTGCTCTGCACGCGTTTTACGCAAGAGCATCCGGGTGATGGAAGGCCGGCTATCCTCGACCCACGCTGGTTCTGACCCAGCGAGGTATTCCGTAGGATAACCCATTCTAACCGGCGCCATCTAGGCGGGCTCTGGATAGCCTGCCGACCGAGAGGGCTGCTGGTCGTGGCGCCGACGACCGCCAGTCCGGCGTCCCGAGGGGGAGGGTGATGAGAGAGATGTGCTCCGCACTAAACGCTTCACTTTCCCCCCTTTGCCTTTTCATGGGTTCTGTCTCATGCGAGGTTCGGATGCGGGTTGTTGAGCGACAGGAGGTTTTAGTCAGTTCGACTCCGACATGCCCCGCCCTTCATCTCCAGGGGAGGGCGGAAGTCCGGCGATTTCATCATGACCAAAAAAAAAAAAATAAAAAAAAAATCGCAAGACCAAATCCTGTGATTCAGTGTTTATTTTAAAAATATATATACCGCGATTTGATATTCCGGGGAATGCCCTTCGGGAATGTACATCGGAATTGTCTTGTTAGTCATAGTTGGTATGGTGTAATTCTCGTGGCTACGTTACATATGTACATATTACGAATTACATGTATATCAGAGACTAGCGACCCGCTCTCGCTTCGCTTCGGAAACATTAAAACACACATGAAACCAAAAAAAAATAATAAAAAAATAAATAAAAAAAGTAGCCTATGTTCATCAGGAACAATGTCGGCTTCTAATGGAAAAAGAATTTTTCAAATCGGTCCAGTAGTTTCGGAGCCTATTCGAAACAAACAAACAAACAAATCTTTCCTCTTTATAATATTAGTATAGATATAGATATAGAAGTATAGATTTCTTGAGGAGAAGTTTGAAGTAAACGGAATAGCAAAAGAAATATGAATTGACAGATTCCGCACAGTTCCACAAGTGTAAAACTTAAATACTGAAAATTGGCTTATACCTTTTTTATTGTAGTTTTAAAGCATTTTCAAAGGGAATTAAGTAGTTAATGACCTATTAGTGGTAAGTACATTTAGGGAATAGAGAATTTCCTGTAGCTAATTTTCATGTATTATTTATTGTTTTTACACTTTTTGACATGAACGTTTTGAGTTTTCTATTCGCAGACGGAATAAACGCGAGTCAAGTAACATAAAAACTATCAGCACTACCAATTGTTTGAAAATGGAATTAACTAATCCGTTTTCTTTTCGAATAGTTAAATGTTAATCGATTATAATTTGAACTCGGCAATATGCAACACTATTCGGAATGTAACCAAATAATCGACAGTATTCGTTATTTTGTTTTAAGCGTTTTTTACTTGTTAACAATATCGAAACTTGAAAGGCGACAGATAGAAGGTCACAGGCAACACTATACCGTCGATAGGTTGCCTAAACAACTATTGCTTTAGAAATCTTATCATTACACGTTTATTTGAACCACGCTCTAGTAGCTTTGTATTATTAGGCGCATCTAGTCAGGGGACCCGGAGCTGAAATTTGAAAGTAAATCCATTTGATTTTAATTCTAACAGTTCGATTAGAGATAAAAGATTATGAAGAAACATAGTTGTGGACCACTCGGGAATCTATTTTTGTGACATTATTCATAGCGTAGGTGATGATTACCAAATCAGGTCGAGTTTTCCAGAACATATTTCGTTACATCGATGATATTTCTGATTTTAATTTTTTATATAATATATTTAAAACATCAATGTGTCAGATATTAATTTTGTTATTTTGGCAAAGTGGAATGCACCTATCACAGGACTCTTGGGATCACCCTTGGTTGACTGGTACCTACAGAATACCTCAAGCATTAAATCCGCCATTGTAGTACAATGGCGGATTTAATGCTTTGTGCATGAAGTCGAATAAATAAGTATTTTTTTCAAATGTAGTTTACAACTACATATACATTAAATATATATTACACAATATCGGTAAATACGTATTACATTGTACATTTTAAATTGGTGATTTGTGATACCTAGACTAGATTTATTAATTGTTATTTTATTGATAATTTACCTAATAACGTAAATCAGGATTTTATTAAGTACTTTTAATAGCTGGCAAACGGCGGACATTGTTGCCGGTCACGCAAGGAGTGCGAATGACAAATACTCCTCCGTTATCACTGGCCGATAAGAGCGTCGGTCCACTCGAGCTCACTTCATAAATAAGCCGTCAATCGGACCGGACCGATAGTCGTATAACGTAACACCGTTTGCTTCCACTGAAATTAAAAAAATAATTTCCTAAAATTCCCTTTTACTAAGTGACGTGCACAGACTTCTTTGCCGATATATCTCTGATTGTTTTTTGTTTTTTTTTTTTAAATTGTTTCATCGTTTTATGATGAGTACGGATCTTCGAGTTTGAAGTGCGATGTGTTTAAATTTTATCGAGAAAATTCTATTAAATACTTCATCGAAATTGTCTGATCGGATTTATTTTTGTGTTTCTTGACGTTGTGTCCAAGGATTATGTCGCCGAAACAAAAGCAACACGCCGGCAGTGTAAGTAATATCAAAATGTACCTATATCTAGTAATGGGAAAATCTTTTTTTTCATTTTTTAATAAAATTTCTATTTTGCTATAAATTTTTCGATTTGACTCGACTCACGACTTTTTAAGAGAGCATCAACTAATATTTTATAATAAAAATAAAAATTGATAGGTATTTATAAGTTCGTTAAGTAAAAATCAATAATAATCGAAAGTGTATTGACACGATAACAATGATGAATCACAGCTTGTTCAAGTAGAGAACGTAATTTCAATTTTCAGTGGAATATTTCTTCCGTTTATCTAATAAACTAATCCTTAATAAACTTTTGACAACACGGTTGTCTGATTTGATTTTAATCGAGGTATATTTTTCGTAGCAATATGATATTTAGTGAGAATGTCTGAATCATTAAAACAATTCAATGCTGACTTCTGAGATGCTGTTAGTGTATTTAAGTAGCCTTTTCACTGAAAGTAATCATCAGGAAATACTTTTAGAATAATTTTAGGAGAACATATTGTTTTGGAAAAACCTTTTTTTTTAACTAATATTTGGAACGGTATTAAAGTCGCTTGAAAAGGCGGGAAAGTACTCTAAATTTTGCAATTAGTTACGTTAAATATTATTACAGAGTGTTAATAGTTTTTATTTACTGTCATAATAAAATTTTATCTTCGTAAGCGTCACACTATTTTGTTATTTTTATTTATTCTAAAATTACGTAATACTTCGCGACAGCGACGTAGTGATAGAAATAAAAAAACTTACGAACGAATAAATGAATATATTATGGTCTCATAACATTAAATTTAATGTTACCATTTATGCTCAGGAAAATTTTGTAACAAATCAATTTATTTATGAACAAAATTGATTTGCAGATATAATTTATGTATTACATGTATTTTTAGCGTTCAGTGTGCATTATTTTAATTATGTCTGTAGTTTAATTATTTAAACGTGTGTAGACGGATTTTTTTTGGAACATTTAAAATTTTATTTATTCTTGTTAGGAGTCACTCTGTTATTCCATCTATCTACCTAGAAAGACTTTTCAAGAGCGCGTCCCGACAGGACTCTAGAGCAGATATCAATTTCAGGGATCAATAAAATACACACAGTCATAGTCGTCATTAGATACTCCCATTGCGATTCCATTAATATTAATTTCGGTTAATTGAAGTTGATTGTCAATACCGAATGGTAATTAGTGAGTAATAGTTTAAACCGGCAAATACAACGAGTCCAAGCAACCGGTCTAGCCTAGACTTGTTAGAACTCTATACCTGATCAAAACTGAACTAGACGAGATAAGTGGGATGTTAATTTAAATTCGTGTTAGTTTTATTCATTTTGAAATTCTAGATGCTTAGTATTTCGTATAGACTATCTTACAAAATTAAAGAACGATTACTAAAGTATAATAAAAAAAATTTGAAGGTTCAGTAAATTTTTTCGTATTCTTTTTATTACGCCGCATTATTTTTTGGTACCTACGTAATTTGTATGACAGCCAAAGATAGCAGTTGAACTTCTAATTAAAGAGTTGACGTAATATGCAAATGGGGTAATTCGTTACTTTATTTCCAATAAAAAAAGTTTGAAAGGTTCTTTTTTTAATTAAATCTTTCAATGTAATTTATCCGTATAAATTCAAGTCAATCATTCTCAACGTCAAAGGGATCCTTAGGTCTTTTAATCGTAGCTTACAATTATTTAAACAAATTATCTGTTGGGTTAGTTACTATCAGTAGTTAACATGCAATACTTTTGATAAGTAAGTACACCTGCGTAGATAATGTTAGAAATTTCGAAACTGTAAGAATTGAGATCAAAGCAGTTGCGATTCTAAAATTTACCTACTTTATTATTTTATCTGTGGTTTGACCATGTGTAATCTGTATTGAAATATCAATATTTGTTTATTAATGGTAATCCAACTTCTTCCTGTTTGAAGAGTAGGACAGAGGGTATTACATTAAAAAAATATTCGATCTCATGTCTCAAAGTAGGTGGTGGCATTTACGTCTTGAGGTTTGCTTCGGTAAACACTTAACAGGACACAACGTGAGCTGGTCATATGTAAAAAATAAACAGCAATTTTAGACGAGACTACTAAATTATAATAACGAAGCTAAATAGATCTCTCAATAAGATATCGTTTCCAAAATTTATTCAAAGCGTTTGCATGCCTTTGTTTTGCAATTCAAATTCATTTGGTCTTTACAATTTGAATAAAATAAAATAAAACTAAAAGAGGATAATTGTTTTCGTATTTTGTGAGAATCATTAAGTCCTTGAAACCATTGAATTAAACGAAAAATTTCACTGATCCAATTTGAATTCATGTTATTTAGTCTCAACTTAAATGTCATTGAAATATCAACTTTGTTGAATTTTAAATCGTGTTGCCTCTACTCCGTGTTCCAAAAAATAGCTACCGTCCCGAGAAGAACTCGCGAATTAAACTCATCATATCTTTTAAGTGCTATTTTTCTTTTAAAGACATCCTGAAAAATTCATATTTAATAATATCACATCACAATATCACACATGCGATGTCACTTTAAAATAAGTTTTCGTCTCGACAACTTCATCCGACGACTGTCATATATTCTAATTATTAAGAATTGAAACGAACATGACGTAAATAATATTAGTACCTATCAGGGCTGTGGTTTCGAGGACATTTTCTCCTGTAAATATTATTACTCGCAACTGTGTTAATGCATGAAAATTTGAGCAAAGTACAACGCCGCTATTTCCTAAATAAGCATGCCTTGAAAATAAATACAAAAAAATACATGAAAAATACTAAATGTAAATTTGATGGTTATAAATTGGCATCCCACAATTTATAGATTAAGAACTAATTTAGGATATCCGGTATATGTGGTACATTTAAAAGTGGTTCCTTCTCGAAAACAAGCCACCAACATTTTTAGCATAACATACTTATTATTTATTCTGAAAAGGCAAACGTTCTTTTTTTGGGAGAAATACAGCTAAAACCGTGCACTAAGTATATTTAACTTCAATACTTAGAAGCTACGGATATCACCACAACATATTCACTAAGACAAGGCACGAACGCAATTAAATACTGTTTTAGAGTTATCCAATACAGTGGAAACTTTATTCGCATGATTTATAGAAAGGCCTTAAAAATTTTAAGCTATGCAAGCCAATCAAATTTTGATTTTCAAGTCAAGATGTAAGCTTGTCTGACTTCAATATCTATAAAAACAATAAGGAAAGTGTATTTGTCTTCCCAACTATGCCTAAATACTATATATAGTCTCTTTTATTGGTGGTAGGACCTCTTGTGAGTCCGCACGGATAGGTACCACCACCCTGTCTATTTCTCCCGTGAAGCAGCAATGCGTTTCGATTTGAAGGGTGGGGCAGCCGTTGTAACTATACTGAGACCTTAGAACTTATATCTCAAGGTGGGTGGCGCATTTACGTTGTAGATGTCTATGGGCTCCAGTGACCATTTAACACCAGGTGGGCTGTGAGCTCGTCCACCCAATTAGCATTAGCAAAAAAAAAAGTCTTCAAACTCCTTCTAATTATTGACATTTTTACAGTCACACGCATCGGCTAGTGCTGAACGCCGGGAGCATTTATATAAGATCCTCGTCATCGGCGAATTGGGTACAGGGAAGACTTCCATAATCAAACGATATGTCCACCAGTTCTTCAGTCAACACTATAGAGCAACCATCGGCGTGGATTTCGCACTGAAAGTACTGAATTGGGACTCAAATACCATAATAAGATTGCAACTATGGGATATAGCAGGTATGTGAAATTATCATATTTGTGAAATACACATGTCTTTTTCGAAATCATTTATTATTTGTAGTATAGAAGAAAATATTTGTGTACATACGTACATCAGATTTTATTATATTTAAATATGATCATATACCGTTCAGAATAGGCTCTACACACTTCTAATATTCTGTATATAAAAACCTTTGATAAATGAGAACTCCTTTCCAAAATTCCGTCACGTTATAAATTTAAAGAAACATAAATGGCATTTATCAAATGTAAGTCAAAAGTTAAAGATTTATAACACGCTTTTTTTTCTATTACGTATCAATGGCGCACGCAGAGGACGAGGCTTCAAAATGTTTTCAATATCTTTTTGCTTTGGCGATGATTGTTTATACATTCGCGTTTTTCACTTTGCTTATTTTGATTCATAATTAAATAAGGTAAATGAATTTTCTCTCTACTCATACATCATCTTACACACCGAAATCATCATTTTATAAAATAAATACAAGAGTACCAATTACGCTTTATAGCTGCCAATCTGTTCCACTAAAGTACGTTATAACTCTGAATATCGCAGGTACTTCGATTATAGTTCACTTTGATATATAGCTAAGTATTCGCCTGGCGCTACGATCTGTTGAAGGACCGTCGGTCTACCGAGCAAATATCATCCGCTCGGTGGTAGATCTTTCCTTTGTCGTTTAAGCCCTCCCAAAAGCATTTAATGACTTCATATTTCTGCATGGTTGTGGCGATTTCTGTACATTTTCTGTGTTCCAGTTAATTATTTTTCCCGATCCACAACGGTGCTTTTAGGTACCTCAAACACCGGTCATCGTTCTCGTCGAACCCATCGCTTGCGACGAAGGGCTCGACGAGTAAATTAACCCTCAGACACAGCCCACTGAGTTTCTCGCCGGATCTTCTCAGTGGGTCGCGTTTCCGTTCCGGTGGTAGATTCTGCGAAGCACGGCTCTTGCTAGGGTTCGTGTTAGCAACGTCATCAGGTTTGAGCCCCGTGAGCTCACCTAGTAGTTAAGGCAGCGCTGATATATCCTCTCAAGGCTATCAGCTTAGGTAGGAAAAAAAAAATCTGTTGAAATGAAAATAGCTGTGGTCCAATCTCGCATTTCATTCAAAAATCAAACATACAGGAATTATAATCACGTCTTTAATGAAACGAAAATCAACTAGAGCTTAAGAGTGCGCATCAAAATACTTGCCATGTTCACTTACATTTCGTCACTATTTGCATAGTGGTTCGGAATATTTGATGATTTTTTTTTGAATTCAGATTATTGATGCTTTATCATTTAATTATTTTAATGAATGCAATATTTTACGTACAAGTACTGTATTTATATTATTATACAATCTGATCGTTGGTGACATTTATCAAACACATATACATATTATGTATTCAAGCACAACAAAATTTTAATAAAACAGCAATATAACTACGTATTTTAAAACTGATAATAAAAAAAAGTATCCAGTTTTAACTAGACAAACTGATACATTAACCTTTAAAAATAACCTTTAAAAATAGGTAGATCAGTATGTTTTGCTTCACAATAATGCATTTTGATCAAGAAATAAAAATCTCTAAGGTATTTTGTTTCTTATAAGACTTACTAGCCGTACTCGCCCGCTTCGCCGCGCATTTAAAATTAACATTATTATTTATTGTCATTATTATTAGGGAGTCTAATATTCGTATAAATATTAGCCTATCCATTAAGTACATGTGTTTTCTATATGGATACCAGGTTTCAAGTCAATCGGATGCATGGTTCAGTAGTTATAACGGAACATCCGTAAAAACCACTGTAGATTTATATATTAGTATAGATTTTTCGTATTCGATACAGAATCGATAGCCACAGGAAAGAGATTAGTTTCTGTTAATCCAAACTGCTACCGGTCACTACAATCGCGATTACTAGGACCTGTTGTAAACTAGTGTGCGGCATAATTAGGGACTGCAGTATGAGTACGGTGGGAGGGTATTATCGATCACAGTTGAAACCATAGGTATAAAGAATCGAGCATTTTAATCTTATATTTATATTTATTTTTTTATAATTATTCATTCTATTAATTTTTTTGATTTGATTTGATTTGATTTGATATAGTGACATTTACAAATTGCTATCCGATCGCAACGGATTAACGCAAAGTCGCCGTCGTCCGAAGCATGTCTTGTCGGACCCCCCGGATTCACTCTCGATGCTTTTAGGCCTCTCAAGTACCGGTCAACGTCCTCGTCCACCGTCCACGAGCGAACTAATCCCTAGACACAGCTCACTGAGTTTCTCGTCGGATCTTCTCAGTGGGTCGCTATTCCGATCCGAAGGTAGATTCTGCGAAGCACTACTCCTGCTAAGGCTAGTGTTAGCAAATTCTCTCAGGTTGAGCCCGTGAGCTCACCTACCCGTCCGGGCGTAGCTAGAATAACCCTTTAGGCTACCAGCGAATAGGTAGGCAGAAAAAAATACAGTTTGTCACTTGAATGATTGATTATTTTGTCAATCATTCAAGAGCCGTGAACATCGCTGGGAACGATGCATTAGTATTTTATCGTCATTCACATTCACCATCATTCATTATTAAAACATCATCAACAATCAGGTACCACCACCCTGCCTATTTCTGCCGTGAAGCAGTAATGCGTTTCGGTTTGAAGGGTGGGGCAGTCGTTGTAACTATACTTGAGATCTTATAACTTTTATCTCAAGGTGGGTGGCGCATTTACGTTGTAGATGTCTATGGGCTCCAGTAACCACTTAGCATCAGGGGGGCTGTGAGCTCGTCCACCCATCTAAGCAATAAAAAAAATTTATCACCGAAACATTCATTAAAAATTTGTTTAACAACTTGACCGTTATCAGCTTAAATAGTTTGTGGGTCTGAATTAGAACATTTAGCTGAATACTCTATTTTAACGTGTCCAATAATTCAAAAATGCCTTTATGATTATTGATTTTCCAGGACAAGAGCGCTTCGGGAACATGACGCGTGTTTATTACAAGGAAGCAGTGGGCGCGTTTATAGTGTTCGACGTTTCCAGAGTGGCCACGTTCGACGCTGTCGTCAAGTGGAAGAATGACTTGGATGCGAAAGTTCAGTTGCCCGATGGATCGGCCATACCTTGTATACTGCTCGCTAATAAGGTTAGTTACGATTACTACCAAGACGGCTCTGTTATTATTAATAGAGATACTTTGAGAAATGGGAATAATTGTAGTGCTTTCAAGGCTCATTCACAATTCAAGCTTAGCCTTGATATTGATTATGGGAAATCAAAATCCCGGTTTAATATCGTTTTAAGATTTCTAACAAAAAAAATATTATATAGTTTTCGAAACATCTGGTATTGTTTGTTTGACTATTTAATTAAAGAAGATATTAATTAGCCGTGAAAATCTTGAATTTAATTCATAAACTAAACGTCAGTAACCTTTGATAGACTTTGCTAGCGCTTTAGTACCAGATGGAATAAAGTAATCAGCAAAATATAGCTTTGATTTTTCCCTTACCTATTTGCATCTGGACTATTCCGACTACGCGCGGATGGGTAAGTGAGCTCACGGGTTCTACCTGAGAGAATTTTCTAACACTAGCCCTAGCAAGAGCAGTGCCCTAGCAGAATCTACCGTCGGATCGGAATAGCAATCCCCAAGACCCGTCCAGAAACTCAGTGGGTTAATTAATATAGCTTTGACATCTCCAATGTACACTCCCAATTTTTTTTGACAGTGCGATCAACAGAAGGAAGGTATAGTCAATAGTCCCGCCAAAATGGACGAGTACTGTCGCGAGAAAGGTTTCGCGGGCTGGTTCGAGACATCCGCCAAAGAGAACATCAATATTGAGGAGGCAGCTCGGTCATTAGTTAATAAGGTAAGTTAAAATGGTTTGAGGCCAGATGGTCTTGTGTGATTTGTGGCCGATCGTAAAAAATTGTGTTCATGGATTATTCCGAATTATTTAATATAGAACCATGAAGTTTAATTAATTTTATTGTTTACATTAGTCGTTGAGCTCACGATCGACCTTGTATTGAATAGTTATCAGTGCCCATAAACATCTAAAGCGTAAATTTTGTCTCCCATCTGGAGGCACGAGGTCACAGTTTTTACATTACAACGCTTGCTCCATCCGTCGAACCGAAACCCATTAGTGCTTCTCGGCTGAAATAGTCAGGGTGGTGGTACCTACCCGTGCTCACAAGACGTTCTACCAAGAGTAAGCTTTTGCCGCGAAGCCATGTTATGGTTTCAAGGGTGTACGGGCCGTGTATCAATATAATTGAGACTTAGTTATAAACTAATTATAACCGGACCACTTAACACTAGTCATGCCGTGAATTAATCTATCCAACTAGCTCAATAAAATAAAGTTTTCGAAAAAGCTGAAAGCAATGATAGCTTTTCTATATAAGAACAAAAAAAAACAGCTTAAAACTAACATTATAATATGGTTACATTATAAAATGTAACACTTAACATTATAATATAGTTCATGTTTAAGAATGATTCTTTTTAAAATTGATAAACTTTACAAGGTCGGTTCGGTAAAATTGTATTTGAATACCGACATTTAAATAAACCTTAGCGGTTTGATGTCGCGTTCATAGTTAATTTACAACTTGATTGGTTTGTTTTTGTTGGAACGGATCTAACTTACTCTACAAAATAATATGTATACTCTGTTGTAATTTCAATCTTTGAATTATAATATTAGTATCAAACTCGTTTTTATCTCGGGTTTTTTTTTTTGGAGAGCCTTTAAATGATGTGCGTATATGAAATAGTTGTGCAATACCACGCTGTTGTTATGTTAAGCAAGAGCCAAGGCAATTATTTCTGTGGTAAATTGATTTTAAATGAATCTTATTAAAAAGCAGTTTGGTAATTGAGCTATTATTTTAGTTTTGTTTTATCGTCATTAGAAACCTTTTTTAAGGACTTAATAAAAGTAAAAGTTTTAAGTAAATTATCTACAATCATAAGCCATCAAATTTTGATCGTTCATAGTTACGCCCCTTTATCTATTTCCCACCCCTATAGACTTGGGGCTGTGCGTGAGGCAACGACTTCTTTATGTTACAACTAGCGACCCGCCCTCGCCTCGCTTCAGAAACATTAAATTTAATTATTGAAAGGCGAAGCCCGCCATGTTGCGCGCGGTACGACAATAGCTGCGGGTGATGCCGCGGGGCGAAGCTAGTCTAACAAAAGTAGCCTAAGTTACTCCTTATGTTATCAGCTACCTATCAGTGAAAGTCTCGTCAAAATCGGTCCAGCCGTTCCAGAGATTACCCGGAACAAACAAACAGACAGACAGACAGACATTAATTGTAAAAACATTAATTTTGGTGTATGTACCGTATATAGGTATATTCATATGCATGTAGTAAAAAGCGGTTATTTCAATATTACAAACAGACACTCCAATTTTATTTATATGTATAGAGGTTCAGTAAATTATTTTTACGTTTCAGATTCTATTAAACGACAAGCTTCTTCAGAACAACGACACCAGGGACGGTGATAAATTCGTGATTGATCACAAAATAGCTAACGGTGACAGCAGAGATGGCGCGAACAAGGCTTGCGGTTGCTGACCAATCTGAGCGCGTCAGCAAACAATGAAGGACCAATCACGTCTGGCCATGATCGAATTACGAATGTTGATTCTTGTGGAGACGAATCATAATGATTTTTGATGTTTAACAGTTGTTTTTCATTGAATTAAATAATTTTAAGACTTGATACTTGTATTTATTGTCTTTTTTTCTTAATTTCGCACTCGGGATTGCCATAAAGTGTTATAAATGTACAAATATTCCTGTTATAGTTATAATAAAACAACTCCTGGCTTAATTAAATAACAGTAAAATTTTGTACAGGGAATTCTTAAAAAAATGGTGTATGATTTGACTGCTACTTCAGGCCACTTTTATTGCATGCATATTAATTACTACATGCTTGTAGTCTTTAGTGCATTGAAATTTATAAAGTTATTGAATTCAATGATTAATAAAATGCATGACATGTATTTGATTTGTATAATGTATTTGATTTGTATTTTTACGATGTTTTGTTGTTTTCAATTGTTGTTTAGTATCGACTAATTACTATTTCGAATATATCAAACCATATGTTTGTTGTATAATTGTACAGTTCAACAATGTACAGTTAGTTTCCGTAATTTTAATTGATATCTAGTTTTGAGCCTACTCTTATTTCATTAGAAATATATAATCTATAAATTTAACACTATAAATAAATGATATTTGAACAGACATTTTGTTTTTATTTCCTTTTGTATTTAAATTAAAAGATAATCACAGCTTGACATACATACTAGCTAATGTCATAGCGATTGCATTTCCTTTGCCAGAAATTCGTAAAAATAAAAAAAATTGTTTTAATTCCAAATTCCAATCAAAACAAATTAAAAATAAATTTTGATTATGTTTTTTCGTTTCGAATTTCATTTTGTGATCACGGAAGTTACAAACATGAGGTGAAATGATGCAGATTAGTTTTGTTCAATGTTGTCTGAAATTCGTAAACAACTTTAAAATTCAGTTACTTTCAAGATCAAATTGAAATTTAATAAATCACAAAGTAGCAACGAATAAGCCTACTAATTAAAGCTGGCCAAATAGTGTTATATTCGAGTATAGTGATACGGGAATTCTTAATCTCCACTATCACGTTAATAAATAAATAAATGTATTTTTATCCCAGTCGTTCAGAAAACTTTTTAATTTCTGTCAATCTGGGTAAAGCGGAAATAAGATTATTAAATGTAACTAAACAATGGATTGATGGCATACATATTTTATATACTTAATAGTTTGAAAATAACATGATTGTTGAAATTCCATACCATCATCTCGTTTTTACCATCGCACCGCCCGCCACCGGAGTAAAGTTCATCCATACTACCTGTAGCCACTCCGGTCATCCACAGTGCGTTTCCAGAGACCTTTTTTGCCACGTACCATCCGGCTATAGAATGAGCTCCCCTCCACGGTTTCCCGAGCTCTATGACATGTCCTTCTTTAAACGAGACTTGTGTAGAGTATTAAGCGGTAGGCAGAGGCCTGGCTCTACCCCTAGCATTGCTGAAGTTCATGGGCGACGGTAACCACTCACCATCAGGTGGCTCGTACTCTCGTCTGCTTACAAGGGCAATAAAATAATAATAATTCCGTACTGTCCAAGATTTCTTGAAAACGTTATTAAGATGGATGCACTTTTTGCTTATTCAGTACACTTTTGCCATTGGCCAAAAGATCGGGGTAAAGTCTGTACCAATAAGAAATTTTTTGAAATAATATGATTGACGAAACATGAGGTCGTAACCTCTCCTACCACTCGTATAGAAAAGTGATTACCTCGCTACTGACGTAGACCGGGCTGTGGTACGTACCCATGAGGGCTCACAATACGTCAATCTTAAACGCAGGAAATTTCCATATGATGATACCTTTAGCCGGCCTCCGAATTGATATTGGTCACGGCCATTGCGATAGTTTTTTTGATTTCATTTGATTAGTTTACTAATTACAAAGTGTAGAACTGATTTTATATAACGAACCTATCGCCAATGTAATGTTAAGTTGTCACTGGAGTACATTTACAATAGAAAGAAATCTAGAATCAATCCAGAACGCATTTTTGCTTTGATCCTAAATCATGCATGAGGCGGGTGAACTTTTGATACGCCCTAATACCTAAGAAGAGTAGTTGAGGATACTGTAATTATGGATATGAGATCTTAGATTCTGGTTCAAAGAGACCAGAATCTAAGATCTTCTTCTTCTTTCTTCTACAGTTTGGCTTTAGATTTCATCGGAATACATAGACACACATTACAATTCAAAACATCGACGCACGTACGAATACATAAAATATGATAACAATGTAATCATCGTTAATTTGTATGTCTCCTATTTCTCCACCAAACTCCCTATTTCCCATCCATTAAGTTCCATTCCCAAATATTCCTGCGGAGAAGCAGTCTTATATAATTTAATCTTAAGATTCAAGTTTATCGCAACTTCTATGACCTCCTGTGGTCGCTTTAATTTAAATAGCTTATATAAATTGGGATGTCAATATAAGAGACGTCAAGAAATTGCAATGGAATCTCATGAATCCACTAAAAATCTTGATATAGGTACAGTCACTCGAAAAAATCACAAAAATATATTAAATTGAGATTGCGCAATATTAAGCAATTCCCGCAACAGTTTCTAAAAAGTCAATCGGCATTTTGTGTGTCTACATTATTCTAAGATTATAATTCCAAAGTCGGACCATGACGGTTTTAAGGCCAAACTAGTTTTTTACGGAGTCACGCTTACCGGGACGGACTGATGTGGTTTATATCTAACGGGTTTTTCAAATCTTTTTATGAGGATTTAATCAACCTACCAGATTTAATGGGTTTCGAATGTTCCCACATGAAGTATTAAGTAACGTTTGTTGGTATTTTATTTTTTATTCGGTTTTTTTTTTACTTTTATCACATCCTTTTTGAAGCTTTTAAGCTGGGATTGCACATTGTGGCGTCAAGTATTCTGGTAACTACTAAACAATAGGTAGATCATAATTTACTTTTCGAATCTACGAATGAGGTAGAAATCCCAATTGGAACAATACAATTGGAAGTAATCATGGTATTCAAAACGAAATGGCAGATACGTAACAGAAGTTGTCAAGATACGTGGTCTACATGTTCAAATGTACACATTTCTGGCATAGGCTTCCGCCCCATACTACTGGAGAATATCACTCATCATGCAACATTATCAACACATATTCTGATAAAAAAAATATATACTGCCATTTATAAAACGACAGAAAGACAGACGGCCTGGGTTTAGTAATTTGTGGTGCCGTGACCCTTGGATAACGAATTAAAAGTTCTTGCAGTGTATTTTACCTAGTACTAGTATGATTGTTGGATCCCCGGATCTCGAATCTCGCTGCTTTTAGGCTTTTCAAGACCGGTCACCGTTCTCGTCGAACGAGCGACCTAATGCGAACGAATCTCTGAGTTTATCGCCGGATCTTCTCAGTGGGTTGCGATTCCGAACTTGTGGTAGACTTTGCGAAGCACTGCTAGGGCTTGTGATAGCAAATTCTCTCAGGTTGGGCCTGTGAGCTCGCCTACCCGTCCGCGCGAATCTGGAAAGGCCTATCAACGATTAGGTAGGGAAAAAAACTAGTATATAAGCATTTCATGTTGAAATTGATACATGTAGCAAGTCAAAGCTCGCTTTGCTGGACAATGTTTGATCTGACTTGATCATATCACTACCAAGCTTCACGATATCACCCGCTGGACCAATCTTAAGATTTCCTGAAAATGTCACCGAAATCGCCCCGTCGTCGATAGGAGAACATACATACATGGATTTTTATATAGATATACTAGATGACCCGGCGAACTTTGTTCCGCCTTATAAGTAGAGGCAATAAATGAGCGGACTTTCAATTTTATCATGGTCAATTTTTTATTTGGATAATTAATATAAATTAAAATAGCAAGTATTTTAATGATACTTTATTGGCCACGTATTTTTTTTTTTTTTTTTTTTTTTTTTTTTTTTTTTTTTTTTTTTTTTTTTTTTTTTTTTTTTTTTTTTTTTTTTTTTTTTTTTTTTTATTTCTTAGCTGTGTGGACGAGCTCACAGCCCACCTGATGTTAAGTGGTTACTGGAGCCCATAGACATCTACAACGTAAATGCGCCACACACCTTGAGATATAGTTCTAAGGTCTCAGTATAGTCACATTTATATATATAGTCATATTTTAGCTGTTATTATTATTATTATTGTATTTTCTTGTTCTTCTTCAGTCCTTTCTCTCGCAATGTTTCGAATCCTAGTTGCATTACGGTTTCGTCGGGAAAGATTTGATCGTGCCGGTCGCGATATGACTTCCTTAATGATTACCTATCTCGGCACAATAAATAGAAATTCGAAACAAACACTTCAACCGGTCAACTTCAAAATTCTACTAACCATAGACTACATTACGTTTAGCTGTCAGCTGCATTTTGTTATTCCATATCAGTTGCATTTTGTTATACCACGTTTTATGTCACGTCCCACGGGAACGTGATAAAAAGTATCCTATGTCCTTCTCCTGGTTCTAAGCTACCTCCACACCAATTTTTAGCCAAATCAGTTCAGCCGTTCTTGAGTAATAAATAGTGTAACTAACACGACTTTCGTTTATATATATAGATAGGCCATAACAATGATATATGTATTCAACTATTGCTATTCATTCGCAAAGAGAAAGTACATGTGTTTATTTTTTGATTTGAAATTTAGATAAGATTAAAAATTAAACAGACATACATAATACATAATAAGGTCATACAGGGCTTTGAATGAAGATGCTCGGGTAAAGATAGTTGGCGCCACATCGTATTTGCACTACGGTATCATTATTTGACTGGTTTGCCTAATTTCACAATGTAGTCATTATGAACGATTAGTCTAGTGATATGTCACGAGAATGTTGCTTGTATAATCAGTTGAAGACTTGAGCTATCTCAATGGAGTTGAATAAGGTAAGTTGCATAAAATAAATAATAAAGAAAGTGAAGTACAAGTACCCTATGCCCGGTAGATACGTTTCTACAAAGTACCGTGTTGTGCGAAACCGTGTTATATGAGACTAGAAGCCATTAAAAAAAGAAGAATAATTTTTCAAAATGAAATATCTCAATTACGCCTACCTATACCTATTACACATAAAAAATAAGCAGTAAAATTTCGCTTATTCCCATATATTGTGTGTTCATAGTGCACAATGTAATTGATAAAATAATTTTAAACAATCTCGATATCGTGTTGTAGAAATACCGTGTTATAAGAAGGTTTTGGAGAATTTTTCTTTTCTTGTTAAAGTGGAAACGTGTTGTAAAATATCGTGTTATATGTAGAAGGGTTACCTGTATTAGAAAATACTAAGTTCCTTGCAAAAACAGGATTAATAAAAGTGATCAGAGCAGAGAGAGACAATACGCTATTGAACATTGTGGGTTGGTGATTAATTTGTTGGGCAAAAAACTAAAACTCGAGATAGCTTTAGTAGTTTAAATTTCGATTTGAATTCCAAGAAATCATAAGTAAGACCGAATGGCGTCATATCTTTGGAATCATACCACTGCTTTGTTACGGAAATATAAGTTGGTCTTCGCAGTAATATTATAAATAGTATTCCCTTCTACCGAAACGCTGGAGTTTTTCACGTCAGACTAATACCCTGCTTATGCTCTAGCACAGATAAACTTGTATTATAGAGAAATCAGTGAAAGTTTTAGAAATATCTGGGAAGGCAGTTAGTGATTGAGTAGATAACGCTGAGTAACTAATTCACGGAATGCAAAGCAAATAGTAATAGCACGAGCCGAGAGTCCGAACCTCCTGATGAGTACCTATTCTTCTTCTTCTTCTTCTGAATCGGTGACTTCGTTGCTCAAGCTTGTGTCTAGTTTGAAATGTTGACCACTCAACGCACTATGCTTCCCTGCATCTTCCTATCCTCGGCGGTATTTATAGCCTCGGTTAATGGCAGTCCGGTGAGCGTCTTTACTAAATCAGACCAGCAGATAGGTGAGCATCCACATGATCTTCTGCCTAAACTATATTAGAACCTTACTCTATATTAATACGCAATTCTGACTTAAAATAAATACCTACCCACAGACATATACTGCAAAAATCACAGCCTTAGTCGATTGACATAGCAGTTGATTTGAAAGTATTGGTTTAGTTATGCCCTGGGATTGTTGGTGTCCATAGAGGTGTTGATCACACACGATCAGGTTCAGATACATTTCCTTCGAAAATAATAAAAATGTATTGTAAATATCATCGACTTATTAATCCATTAATCTATTTGACAGTGACGAGGTTAATTTTGCAACAAAATAATCATATTGAATAATATTTTTATATATTATCATATGATAATAAGGAAGAATAATTTGAAATATTAAAATGTCTATTTTAATTCTAAATTATGTTTAAAAGCGAGTCTAAGTTTAGAAAATGTTCAAAACGAACTGAGACATGGCTGTCGGTATTTTAGACAAAGTGACTGTTACGATTCAGGTCCTCTTAGACGAATTCGAAAATAAAGACGCAATTATTGTTAGAAATCTGAAGGTTTGGACGCCAGAAGAGAAGTCAATATGGAGAAAAGTTGCTAAACCAAAAACTGTGATAATCGATAATGGTAAGTAACACTTTGCAATGTATTTTTGAGATGTTATCTGGAAATTTGCCGTTTAAGACGGACTGGTGATGGGGGAATGTGAGCAGGCAAGGATAAGTGATTCAATCCTGACCGATTCTATCGCGAAACATTCGCGACTACCGGTTTTAAAGAGTATGGTACCTGTTAAAACAGGACAATTGAAATGTCATATTTTAAGGTCCAGTGAGTCGTTTACGCAGAGTTTATGTACTTCAGGAGTCACTGAATACCAGGTGTATAAGTCAATTAAATTGTCGATTTACCACGAATTTAAGCAATGTCAAAATCAATCAAAACAGTAAAAATGTAGGGAATGTGACCTATAAAAGTGAATGTACTAATGTAGGTATTGAATTATTGTTGACGGTGAAGTTTTTGACCGATGATGGTGATTGTGATGTTATACGTACTTCACACATACCGTCACTAATGCTACTCCTCACGCCGTTAAATAAATTATAGGAAATACAATAGATTTTAGTATACTACGATTTTTGTTATGGCTCCCCAAAGAATTCATTTGGTTTTGTAACACCAGATCTATGGTCGTGAAAATTCTAAAGTATTCGAGACTGTACTGATCGGAAATAATGTGAAGATATTTAAAAAAAAATGATTAAAGCGTAAAAGAAGTTTTAAATTAGTTGTGCAATTTCTTCTAGACGTCCAACCTACGAGTATCGATGGTTAAGGTCATTACGGATCCTCCCGATCCATTAACCGGTGCTTTTAGGTACCACAAGCACCCGTCACTGTCCTCGTCGAACCCGTCGCTTGCGACGAAGGGCTCGACGAGTGAATTAACCCATAGACACAGCCCACTGAGTTTCTTTCAGTGGGTCGCGTTTCCGATCCGGTGGTAGATTCTGCGAAGCACTGCTCTTGCTTGGGCCAGTGTTAGCAACACTCCCGGTTTGAGCCCTGTGAGCTCACCTACACGTCAAGGAGAAGCATAGACCCTTGGTTGGCAAAGTGGTTGATAACACTGTTCAGTAACAGTGCTTTTGGTCGGTTTTAGAATTTTGATCTCGATCAGTATCTTTGCAATGGTTACTCAATATTCGCGGTCTGTGTGTTTCTATTAATTTTAATAAAAAAGAAATGTCTAGTTTGACTCCGATTAATGCGTTCTTATTTATTCAATTTAATTTATCTAACTGTTATAATCTCTTTGATATTAGGTTGTTGGTAGATACGTTGCTTAGTTAAAATCATTCTAATTGAAAATGTCTTTCAAAGTTTCAGCGTGTATAAGGGAAGGGGAATTTGCAGCAATCATCGGGCCGAGGTAAGCATATGTTTCCTAATTATAATTTCGTTTTGAACTGGGAATAAATGGTTTATTTTTATAACCAAATACTTTGTAAAACAGAAGTATACCATAACGATGTAGACCATGAAAACAATGCGAGTTCTTTTTTTTTCATTTAAAATGAGTTTTGCACCTAGGTAAATTGTACTTATTAGCTGACCTTTAAAGTGATTTCGTTTCTTTTGTAAGTGGAGCAGGAAAAACAACATTTCTAGTGTCGTTAGCCGGGAAATGCACATTACCATTTGAAGGCACCGTTACGATCAACGGTAGAAATGTCAGGGATCTGACGGGTGCCGAGATCGTGCCCCAGTTCGACGTGTTCACGGACAGCTTGACTGTTATGGAGCAACTTGTTTTTATGGTGAGTTTGACGTGGAAATATTTTGACATTTTCTTCGTGAATTCAGATAAAAAGCGGCCGTTGGTTCTGGCCGTTTGTGTCAAGAAAATATATGTTCTTTTCAAGATCTTGCACTTATTAGTTTCGATACAAGAATTCGTTTAACGATTGGAAAACAACTGAGTCAGTAAGTGATTTATTAGTTCGAGTTTGTCAGTTATCACGCTTGCTTCATACACAGAATATTTTAGGGAATTAAGCCGAAGGCGAAATGGTTAAGCTCGATATCAGGGCATAAACAGTAAACAATGTTGTATACATATATCGTGTTAACTGTTGTTAGGCCCCAATATAACAAGTATAATACTGAAAACTAATATATATACAAATTCAAATCTAGTGAAACTTCAATTTAAAACCAAAGTAGCTACCATATGCCTCTCGCATTATCATAAGTTGATCCGCGTGTCAGGTAATGTTTTAAATGCTTACTTCCATTTCACATAGTTTACCAAAACTATTCAATAGAACGTTTCTGTTACACCTTTCAATCAATTCAATTGAAACATTAGCCGATCGAAATTGTCATTTTGGATATTATAATTACACTATCCGAAAATTAGGTACATCAATGAAATTTATTTCAGACAGAAATGAAACTAGGTAACAGTACGAAGCAACCGAACAAATCAATTCTGAATACAGTCATCGAAGAATTCAAACTAAGCGCACACGTTGAAACGCGCATAGGATCATTATCTGGCGGAGAAAGGAGGTTGTTGTCTTTAGCCACTTCGGTGAGTTTTCTTCTTTTTGTCCACTTTATCCCACTAGGTGGAATCGGCACAGCTAATTTTTCTCTCCCATTTTCTTCTATCAGCCGTCATCTCAACATTCACTCCTCTTTCTCTCACACATCATCATTCACACACTCCATCCATGTTTTCTTCGGTCGACCTCTTCCCCCTCTACCTTGCACTACCATTTCCATACATCTCCTATTTACATGAATCTTCTCTCTACGCATCACATGTCCATACCACGCTTAGCCGCTTCGATAAGTAAACAAAGAATAAATTTTAATATGAGGGCTTCTATAAGAGTTATATAATGAACATAAATATGGCTGAATGACACATTAAATTTGAATTTAAATTCTGATTGTAACTAGTTTTTGATGTTTGTCCTGAAGAAAGTGATAATTTGTGAGACTATGAGGAATAATGTCTTTATGACAAAGAATGAGATGATGTTTTATTTATTATTTTAGAATAACATGACTAAAGCGAGTGAAAGCGAATAGGGCTGGTCAACATTATTCATGGAATAAAACTACACGCGTCATTAAATAGTGAAAGCTTTAAATAATCACGTGCTGTTCAAAATAATTAATCCTCTCCATCATTTTCGTTTTAGTTCTTATCGAATCCACAAATATTGATATGCGACGAACCCACTACCGGCTTGGATAGTTATAACGCATCACAAGTAATTGGCATATTAAAGAAATTGTCAGCGTCCGGTAAGATTGTCATATGTTCTGTTCATCAACCTTCGTGTGATATCTTCAAAGAGTTTAACTCTATTCTTTTGATGGCTGAGGGAAATCTACTTTTCCATGGAACTCAGGATGCGTGCAAATCGTTCTTTGAAAGGTAACACATGAAATTTTATTCTAAGCTACTTTCAATTTTATAATATTAGATAATAGATAAAATAAAACGCTCGCAAATTTGAATTTTGAACGCATTAGGTAATAGAATGATTATAAAACTGGCAAGCTTGAATGTGGAACACTGAATTTATGCATCTATAAACCGTAGTATAGATAAAATGCAAACCGCTTTTTAATAATTGATTAATTATCTCATTAAAATCTTCGTCAGTCTTTTTGAATGGATAAATAGCACAGAATAGATATTTATTAGTGATACACATTAGGTATATAACAAAGTTAAACAGAATCTCTTAATCTGTAAATATTTATTTTTAATTTAAAAAGATATTTGTTTTGTAGTTTATTAAATTTTATAAATAAATTATCTAGCTGTTAGGATCTTGTATAATATAAACATTAATAAAAAAAACGCTCGTTTGTCCAATGAAATGTCATTATTAATCAATCAACTAATCGATCTAGATTTATTGGTTGTTTATGTGTGTTTTAAGCCCGCACGAATAGCTACAACTATCACGACAGTCTATGCTGCGAATAAAAATCATTTCTGGTTGGGTTTGGATGGTCATAATAATTAATACAATTGAGAATTCGCCTTTACATTTTCTTTTCTCTCAGATTTTATATATTAGTATTTTATATATTAATAAGTGAAAGAATCATTATTTTAAATAAGGTCCAAAAGTAAGATAGGCCAATTATTATTGACCTTAACAATGAGCGCTGCGTGAGTACAGACTTCGAAATAAAAAAGCCTAAAATTTAATAATCTAAAAATAGTTTTTATAGTTCGAGATGTTGTCTTTCAAATTTCTTTACTATTTTAAGAATATTTTTTATTTGTTTCGATCTTCTTGAATGATAATAAAAAGTATACATATAGATGATAACTGTTTTTAATGCTGGCTATACGTCTGGCTGACTGATACGTACGGCTAGTTGGCTTTTGGTTGAAAGTGTTTTTGATGTAATAAATTGAGAAACAATAAAACAAAGAAGAATAAATAATAATAAAAATCTGTATTACAGCATTGACCTGCATTGCCCGTTGAACTATAATCCAGCAGAATTTTACATACGAGCTGTATCCAATCACAATGGAGTATGTATCAAAAAGATGCTGGAAAATTACCAGGACCAGTCTTTGGACTGTGACGAAACCGGTTTGGAAGTTAACCTAATCTATAAAAAGTGAGTGGGACTTAAAACACTTAAATGTGACAAAAAAACTAGGATGTTGGACTATGTTTGAAACGACGGAACATTTCAAATGACTCGTAGTCCTTTAGGTAGAGTCAGTAGCATTTTGAGCATGAGAATTGACGTTACGGTAATTTTGGCAAGACTGATCTAAAGGCCTAACCAAACTACTTTAAAGAGTTGACGACCACAACCAATTCTCATCATTTGGGTCTACACGCTTGTCTATCATTGATGTTAGTAAACAACCATAGAAAATAATTTACCGAGTAAAACAAACCTTGGTAACATAAGATCAAAATAATGGTTATTATTAATGATACCGTTTTCGGTTGTAAGATTTATGTCTCGTCTTAAAATAGATTAGAGGGTGTTTCGAAGTTGAGGTTAAAAGTTCAAGGCGAAAGTGTGTAGTAGCCGAAACTTTGTAGTTACACTGGAAAGCTAATATATGTATGTTGCGCTATGTTGTGTTCCATTCGAATTTGAGTTAACGTTTATTTTATTCATCGACTGATTGACATAGACATAGACTGACTCGATGGTTCAGTAGTTAGCAGCCTTGCCTGTTGCGTCGAGGTTTTTTTTTTTGCTTAGATGTGTGGACGAGCTCACAGCCCACCTGGTGTTAAGTGGTTACTGGAGCCCATAGACATCTACAACGTAAATGCGCCACACACCTTGAGATGTAGTTCTAAGGTCTCAGTATAGTCACAACGGCTGCCCCACCCTTCAAACCGAAACGCATTACTGCTTCACGGCAGAGATAGGCGGGGCGGTGGTACCTACCCGTGCGGACTCACAAGAGGTCCTACCACCAGTAATTACACAAATTATAATTTTGTGGGTTTGATTTTTATTGCACGATGTTATTCCTTCACCGTGGAAGTCAATCGTGAACATTTGTTAAGTATGTATTTCATTAGAAAAATTGGTCCCCGCCAGCGGGATTCGAACACCGGTGCATCGCTCGACACGAATGCACCGGACGTCTTATCCTTTAGGCCACGACGACTTAACATTTTTGTTTGCTTCTTTCTGGGTGTTTATTATCTATATATGTATACTACGTTTTGCCCGCGACTTCGACAGTGTGAAATAGTTACTTTGGGATAACGCTAAATTTTACCTGCGACTTCATTTACGTAGAAGGCGAAAATATTTTTGAATAATACAAGGTTAAGGAGCTATTTAAAGTACCAAAATCACGCTTTTTAACCGACTTCAAAAGAGGAGGCTACCAATATGAACATCATTTTTTTATCTATGTATGTTTACCACGAGAATTTCTGAACCGATTATGATAAATTTTTTTTCTTTTCAAAACCTATCTTGAAGTGATTTGGGTGTTTCTTGTTATTCTTCTTATTCTGTTCCGCCGCGCACCTGCTGGTCGGCGTCTTGTAATCATTATTACCCGTAAGATCATTATTTTGCTGCGAAGTTATTTTAAAACTGCGATATCTTCTAAGATACTCATTGAAATCAAATGATGTTAAGAGAAAATCTCTTTTAAATGAAATATTTGTAATGAATAAATAACATATTTATTTGGATATCGACTAATATCATCTTTATTAAAATACCTTCACAAATAATGCTTATTTTAGATCAAATTTGGTTAATATAAATAGGTTATAGTGAACCAACCTTAAAATATAGACATATGCCTTCGCGGACTTTTTTTTGAACTTTTAAAGGGGAACAATTCTGTGATACGTTATTTTAGCGAAACTTTAACCGTTTCCGGAAGCTCTCAAAACGAAAAAGAAACCCCAATTTTGACACATTCTTTGTTAGTGCTCCGCTTGTATCTTAGCGTGATGTTATATCTAATACTGAAAGAATTTTTCAAATCAGACCAGTACTTCCTGAGATCAGCGCGTTCAACCAAATAAACAAACTCTTCAGGTTTATAATATCATTTTTGATATTTAAACATACTTAAGAGTGTTTATCAGTATCTGGTACACAGGGAAAACTAATTTGGGGCCGGATGACCGTGATTTGTTCCCATTTTTTTTTAAAAATTATGATTGGTTTATTTATTTATGGGAATTTAATAATTTTGAAGCATTACAGTTTTCATGGTCGCTGCGGCTCGAGTATCATTGAATTGTTTTTAAATCCCATTTAAATTGTAGTTTAAAACTTCACGTGTTGACAGTGTTATTGGCATTTGCGCGTTGTGGGCGGCTGTTCTTGTTTGGTACGCGTCGTCAAATAACTTTTTGTTGTTTCCGAATATCATTAGTTAGATTAGTTATAAAATGTAAATGTATAGTTAAATTTTCCATGACAATAATATATAATATATAAAGGAGTGTGTCACTCCCCTAACAAATGTAAAATTTATTCGAAATGATTTCATGATAAACACGAGTTTGTTATTGTTATTACGTAATACCTGGTAATTTGTTCCTAAATATATCCGTATTATATTTTTTGTGGCATAATAGAGAAAGTTATATGCTAAATTTACGACAGCAGTACAACCAAAACGAATTGACTTTGGAGTACTGTATGTTTTCATAAATGCTATTTGGAACAACAAGAATTTTAAAAAAAATTGGTTATATTTTTTCGTTGTATTTTTTTATGTCAATTTATTATGCACGTAGCTGGTATTACGAGCCAATAAATAAAGAAATAAAAATTTGTTGAATTAGATTGAATTATTAAACTGTTTCGATAAAGTGGAACTATTTATAAAATGACCTTTGTAAACATTAGTTAGACAGCCGAATATTTAATTTCAGTATATTAATTATGTTATTGCAATACTGCTGAGAGTAAGAACATTATTACATCATCGCTTTAATATTGCATTAAATGCAGATTTACATTGGTGTAGTGACTGTGTGACTGTAGTGACAGCAGTGAGCGATAGTGAAGGAACTAATAAATTTTCCTTCTACGTTTGGTGTCAAATGTAAGTGCTAAGTAATAGAAATTATAAGTATTGTTTATTTTTATTTAGTGCTTAGGTGGATGGACGAGCTCACGGCCCATTTAGTTAAGTAGTAGCCCATAGACATCTACGACGTAAATGCCGTCACCTACCTCGAGACATAAGTTCTGAGTCTCAGTTTTAACATTACAACGGCTGCCCTACCCTTCAAACCGAAACGCATTACTGCTTCATGGTAGAAATAGGCAGGGTATGTACCTACCCGTGCGGACTCAAGATGTACTAACCACCATATGCATCAAAAACTCTGTTAGGTGGGGACCTAAAGTGGAGCAAAAAAGATAGCTACGGCCTGAAATATAAATAGCTGTATTGAAGGGAAAACCAGCGTGGTGCGTGGGAGATGGAGATTATCATGACGATCTAGTTTTATAGAAATAGTGTTTGACACGATAACCCTCTTAAGATGGCCGCCACTAAATAGCCAACCACGGTAGATGCCGTTAAGTCGTCCCAATGAATCTACCTGATCCACTATCGGTACTGTTAGATGATACTTTAGTAGAACTATCTAATGCGAATACCAATAGGTCACGGTACTTGTCGAATTTGTCGAACAGTTCGATTTTACGTTTTTCCTTTAGAATTACTATTTTTTTTTTGATCAGGAGGAAATCGCCGGACTTGCGCCCTCCACCCCGCCCTGCCAGTGTCGAACCGACTAAAAACTTCCTGTCGCTCAACAAGCCACGTTCAAACCTCGCATGAGATAGAACTCATGAAAAGGCAAAGTGGGGAATGTGAAGCGTTTAGTCCAGAGCACATCTCTCCCATCACCTTCCTCCTCGGGACGCCAGGCTAGCAGTCGTTGGTGCCACGACCATCAGCCCTCTCGGTGGGCAGGCTATCCGAAGCCTGCCTAGATAACGCCGGTTAGAATGGGTTAGAATTACCCTACTGAGTTTTTCGTCAAATTTAGCTGGAAAGTCCTATGAGACATCAGCAATCCTGTCATTAAATAAAAACAAAATCAACATTTCTTGTTCCCTTGTTTCCGCCCCAAAGTTAGCTTCTGTGCTTCAATTTTTTTTTTAAAATCAACCGTATTTAATTTGACTACGTACGTCGTTGTGGTGAGCCTCGGGGGAGGCCCATGTGAGCTTCAGCCCTTTCGAGGTAGAAGATAGATAGACGTATTTTATGATAATGTTTGAAAGCCGTGGAATGGCCTTCTCCGTAGTTTCTGAAGTACTTTTATTAAAAATTATTAATTCAAATAAGGAACATTGCTATATGCGAGAAGAACTGTTGAGCAGTGGTAGTGACAGATCGTGTGTGTACTTTTAGTAATATGTTACGGGTAATCAGTCTATGTAGATTAAGCTCACATTTCCTCTTATACAACACGGTCCATTCAAGACTTTCACTTTATTGTAGATTGACAGCTCACAGTTTTAACGTATTAGAAACTCTGACGTTTTAATTAGCTAATGTCTCGATCGTCGACGAAAAGTGTACTTAATTGAAAAGTTTGTGTTTCATACTGTGATGCCAAAACGTTTGGTTCTACCTAACTTAAGTAACACTTGTAACCTGTCCAACATAGCCCAAAAGTTTGCATGCGTTTCGGCTTAAAGGGTTCGCGACCTGATATTTAATATAATCAAGACTCCGACCAAGGTAACAACTAAAAATCGGGTAGACCGTGAAACTAGCCACTAGTTTATACCAATAAAAACAATCGTGATGTGTTAATAATCTCACACATCAAATAGTCTTAATAGGTTCAATATAAAATAGAGGATTTTTCAAATTTGGTATAAACTACAAAATAATTTAATTATTAGTTTGAAATTTTAAGTGCATTGTTGTTGTTGTTGTTATTGTAGTTCTAGGGTACCCCGCTGGTACATAAGGTCTTCACAAGTTGTCTCCACTTGACTCTGCCTTGCGCTTGCTCTTTGACATCGCTCCAGTATGGCGACCAGGTCTTCTCTTGCCAAAAAAAATCAAAACAATGTTGTCGTTTCGGCCAATCGCAAATGGAAAAACAAAATAACTTAACGATTGATTACGTATCGAGTTAATTATTGTATTTATTTTAGAAATACTAGGAACAAACACAAGCTTGTTGTGCCGATGAGTAGGTTACATAAGATACGAAATTCATTCGGGTGTTTGTCTGTGCGCCTGTACAACAAAATCCCACAAGATGTTCAGAACCTACATATACATAGGTTTAAGAAAACTATTAAAGAACATCTGTGCAATAAAGCTTACTATAAAGTCAATGATTATCTAGAAGATTGCACAAAGTGGGAATGAGTTGCTCGCTCCGGGAATTTCAATATTGTAAAATTGTTATGTTATAATTACTTATTGTAATATGAATATTTAAAAAAAAAAATATTTAAAATAAAAATAAAAATCTAATATTTAAAAAAAAAAAAAAAAACATGCCCGCTGAGTTTCTTGCCAATTCTTCTCAGGACGGAGGCTAATTCTTGTGAATTGGCGGTAATTCTTTTGACGTTCAACAAGTATGTACTTTCATTTATGTTGAATAAAACTTTTTTGATTTGATTTGATTTGATTTAAAAATCCGATAATAGTTTCATTAAATACTAGCATGAAGCTATCAGTTTTTAAATCAATACTGAAAACGCTATGTACATAGAACATTAAGTAAACATGCTGCAGTCAATTATTGTAATGGAGCAAATACGAGTACTCATGGCATACCCTGGAATTGCGTAATATTAGTAATCACGAACTAATTTAATGACCTTCATGAAAAAGATCTATTAAACTAAATGCTACTATTAGTTGAGTTAAATGTTTTCTAATACAGTTGTTAATGATTAATTTAAGTTATTTGTTTATTACCTTAAATCATCTAAAATCCATTTAATATTTCTGGGTTTTGATTATTATTTTTTTCTACCTAAGCTGATGGTCTAGAGAGACTATATCAGCGTCACCGGGCTAGTAGATGAGCTCACTGGGCTCAAACATGACGATGTTGCTAACACGAACCCTAGCAAAAGCCGTGCTTCGTAGAATCTACCACCGGATCGGAAACGCGACCTACTGAGAAGATCCGGCGAGAAACTCAGTGGGCTGTGTCTGTGGGTTAATTTACTCGCCGAGCCCTTCGTCAAGCACGACGGCAAGCGACGGGTTCGACGAGAACGATGACCGGGGGCTTAATGGTTTCTTAATCTTGTACCCTAGGCTGTACTGATATGAGCTTTGTGAACCCTGAATCATGAAAAAAGTAATATAAGATATCCAATCAGATTACCCTCTGACTAACAGACGTGGGTATATAGAATAGAATAGGAACATATATTTAAATTCGTCGGATAATACAATCAGTGTTCGTATGTGGGAAAGCAGTATTCGTTGCATCTTTAATTTGGTCGCTTGATCACCGTTAATTTGGTCGCCAAGAAGAAGATCGCCGTCTTCGAAATCCGCGAGGAAAATGCATCACCATCATAATAAGTCATCACAAAAACCTTTTTAATCCGTAGTTATGGTTCAGCTGTTAGAACAGTTCCTTCTTCTTTCAGGCCACAAAGAAATTGGCTGAAGCAAGTGCAACTTCTACTGTGGAGGTCTTCTTTGAGCCTGAAGAGCGATTTAAAAAGTTACGTGTTTCAACTGCTCTTGTCTGTGGTGAGTATTTTTGTGTTAAGTAGATGTCATGGGAATCATTAAATCGTAAATGAAATTGGTTTTAGCACTTGTTATAATATGTAACGATGTTTTGCTCTTTACTGATTACAAATCTAGACAAACGCAAGAAGAATCTAGTTGAAGTCGAGCAAAATACATAGGTATATCGACTGTGAATCGGTTTGCTTATAATGGGATTGTCATAGAAATAAATGTATGTATTTGATAAAAAAAAATATTGCTTAGGTGGGTGAACGAGCTCAAGGTCCACCTGGTGTTAAGTGGTCAGCGGAGCCTATAGACATCTACAACGTAAATGCCGCTACCCACCTTAAGAGTTCTAAGCTCTCAGTATAGTTACAACGGCTGCCCCACCCTTCAAACCGAAACACATTACTGCTTCACGGCAGAAATAGACAGTGTGGTGGTACCTACCCGTGCGTACTCACAAGTGGTCCTACCACCAGTATCCGTACCGGTACCATTGAAACCGTCAAATATTTTGCAGGTAGTAACAGCATCAGTTCTTGGCACTGTCTACAGCGGAGTCACAGGTACCACACAACGTGGAATTCAGGACGTCAGAGGCTTCCTTTGGTTGGTCACGAGCGAAGTTTGTTACGGGCTTGCCTATAGCACCCTCTATGTGTTCAAATATGAAGTCACTCTGTTCAGGAGAGAAGTCGGCATGTACAAATGCTCAGCATATTTCGTTAGCAAATTTTTGAGTTTTGTGAGTATGATGGTATTTCATAAACCCTTTGCATTATTAAAAAAACTGTTACAGATATAGTGTGACCAAAATTCTAAACTGTCTAAAGGAAGGAATATTGTTAAAAACAGATCTTTAGAAACAGTAGTCAGAATAGTGATGGGTCTGTATTCTATATATCATTTCAGGTCCTCCCGATCAGTGGTTTTACGTATTACAAGCACCGATCACCGTTCTCAAAAAAAAAATATGTATTCTATCCGGAAACTCATCTTAGAATATGGCCTACTCTGTTGGGAGTCAGAGGTCAACTAGATAAAAAGTGTGACAGCTGAGTAGAACCAGTTTTGATAATAGTGGCTCGGGAATGGCGCCGCAGGTCTCTTGTCCACGTAGAACGATATTTAATTTCTAAAAGTCAACTCTTAACTAGCCTTTTTGTCCGGGCCGAGCGCGAACCTCCTCCAAGCCGAATAGTTTGGAACAAACAAATCCGACGGAGTTGTCGTATATAAACTATCTCAGCAGAGGAGAAACTTACCTGAATTCGCCATAAAAAAAGTATTCCCTATTTCTGTCACGAAATAGTATTTCGATCTGGCGGTTTTGCGACTTCATATCTCAAACTGGGTGACGGAATTCACGTTGTGATGATTTCTATGAGTTTCGGCAACCACTTATCACCTGGTGGAGTTTAAGGTCGTTCTCCAATCAAAGCTATAAATATGAATGCACTTTTAGGTATCATTGTATTGCGAAACACGTATCGTAGTAGATTTTACATTTTAAAGACTATATCCACTTTTCTCTTCTTTAACGTATACACAGATACCAAGGTGCGTTATCTGGCCCATCGCACTGGTGTGTACTACAACCGTTGCGATCGAGTTACCAAACCACGTAATCACCACGATGGAATTTATTGTCGTGCTGATATTTGCTGCGATTGCTTCCATGGCTTATGGTAAATATATTATAGATTCGTTTTGTTGATGAGTTGAGTGAGCAAGTGTTAAGGAATCAATGGTTTGTATATACGCATCCTCCTGGCTGAGCCCATGCTCGCCCACCTGTCCTGCTAAAACTGGAAAGACGGCCGGACCACCAATAATCTTTCATAAAAAAAGCCGAAGATTACTTAATTTATTCCTTTAGATTGGTAGGTTTACCTAAAGATATACATACCTTAACACCCTGTCGATTCTACGTAATATTGTTTTCGTGGTTTTTAAACCATAGCTCAGCAATAATTTTAGCTTCCAGTATTTTTTTAATTACCTATTGAATTATATTTTAGCCGTTAGTTGGTTTTTATGGCTAAGATGGGTGCTAAGGCGTCGCCAGAGCCCATTGACCCCCCATACAACGGCTGCTCCACTCTTCAAATAGATGTTTTAAATACAAAAATTTTCAATAAAAAATTCTGCCAGGTTTATGTAGTAAGTTAAAATCGAAAGTTTCGATTGAGGAATTTCAGATATATTTAATAATAATTTGCAACTATAGTCCTTATTTTTGTGGTGTTTTATGTATTTCACTTCATTTAATCAGAGAATGTCTAAATTAAATGGCAATTGTTGATGGTTCCAATTTTTTTTTAAATACCATGGTACTTACATACATCGTCAAAAACTTTATATGTTGTTTACAGGTCTCGGTATGTCTGCATTGTTTACATCGACAGGCAACATGGGCGACGTGATGCCTTGCTTCGATCTTCCATTGTTTCTAATGTCAGGAGCATTCCTAACGATCTCAACGTTACCAATATGGTTATATCCCGTGAAATTCATCTCGCACTTCTACTACGCCATGGATACTATCAGCAATCTTTACTGGAGACAGATTCTTTATATTGGTATGCAATTTTTTATACATTATATATATTTTTTCAAAAACACTAAAGAAATTATAATACTAATTTCTTCTTCTTCTGAGTCGGTCTCTTCGTTGCTGAAGTTCGTTTCTAGTTTGAAATCTTGACTATTCGATGCAACATATTATTATACCTATAAAAAACTAATTTAAAACAGACAAAAAAATGACACTAAAGACTTCATGCACTTTGAAGAAAAATTACAGACTTCGAAGGATTTTGTAGAGACATCATTGAGTTTTCGTAGAGCTTTTTTTGTTTACTTTTTATATTATAATAAGCCTGAAAACCTGGATTAGATAGGAAAAGTCGAAAAATAAAAATAATGTGAGAAAAATTAAACCCACAAAATTTATAAAATTTGGCTCGGTTATTGCCAACGCCTTGGACTTTTTTTTATTGCTTAGATGGGTGGGCGAGCTCACAGCCCACCTGGTGCTAAGTGGTTACTGAAGCCCATAGACATCTACAACGTAAATGCTCCACCCACCTTGAGATTTAATAAGTTATAAGGTCTCAAATTGTTTACTGGTGGTAGGACCTCTTGTGAGTCCGCACGGGTAGGTACCACCACCCAACCAATTTCTTCCGTGAAGCAGTAATGCGTTTCGGTTTGAAGGGTGGGGCAGCCGTTGTAACTATACTTGAGACCTTAGAACTTATGTCTCAAGGTGGGTGGCGCATTTACGTCGTAGATGTCTATGGGTTCCAGTAACCACTTAACACCAGGTGGGCTGTGAGCTCGTCCACTCATCTAAAGTTGCGACGACTGCCCCACCCTTCAAACCGAAACACATTACTGCTTCACGGCAGAAATAAGCAGGGTGATGGTACCTACCTGTGCGGACTCACAAGAGGTTATAGTCAACCTCTCTTATTTTGGCCGAGAGGCAGCCCTATTTTCCGATATTAAGGGTATAACTTAATTTAAACTTCGACCCTACTGGGTGGCAAGATTCGTGTTGCGATGACTGTGAGCTACGGTAGACGATAATGCAAATAAGATAATAAAAAACCTAGAATCAGCCTAGTTTTACGTTTTTTAGCATTTTTAACACTAAATATTACATAGATACTGATGTTAATACTTATTTATTTAAAAATATTCTACAAATCTCTATCAAATCTATATTGTACCCTGTTTCAATACACCCACTCATACATGAGTAGACTATTATCAAAGCCGGCAATGTGACTTTTGGACAATTATTGGTAAATCAGAAAAACGAATTATTGACTTTGTATTCCATTGGCAGTCACAAAACTCTTCTGAACGACATCTTAGATAAATAACAGGTTAACTATTAACCTTTATTTAATGCAGGTTTTGAATCGTATTCTTTGAAGGAGACGATTATATTCAAATCAATCTGTATTGACATATCAATAAATTTTTTTTGTCCAAATGCACAGATTTCCACCTTTGATAATAGACGACTCACATAACTTACAGGCGTTCTTTGCACTTGTATCTTTGTACTGTATTTATCTTTGTACTTTACAGCGATTTACAAATATACAAGATTTTTATAAAAAAGAAAATCGCCTTGTATGAAATAAAATAAGACGTCATCAATGTAGTCAAATGCAAATTAAATATGCATTATTAAGGATAACTCAAAACATATCTTGATCAAATTTAAATGGTACCACATGACCAGCATTAGCTTTCAAATAAAAATAATCATGAAAATCAATTCACTTAGAAAAAAGTACTCAGTTCAGTTGAAATAAGAAATTACTTCTTTTTCGTCGCTTAAAAAGGGCCCGTCAATGAACTTGTCAAGTCAAGGCCGTTAAGTCAAATCCTTGAACGTGTGACTCGGTTTTGTCTTGTCGAAATGTTTTATAGTTTTATCAAAGTTTTAATTCGAACCGAGAAGACCTGTCGAAAAGGCCAACAACATATTACAAAAAAAAAAGCTTTCAGTAAAATAACTTAATATTTCCAACCATACACATTCACATGTAAGGCACTTTTGTAAATGTATTGAATAATATTAGTATTGAAATATATTTAAAAATATGACAAATATCCAACCTTATATCTGATTACATTATGTGCGGATTATGTTAGAAATGCATACGTTAGGTTATAAATTACATACATAAAAAGAGCTGATAATAAGCAAACAGGTCCCTGAATCCAGTTTTCGGATAAATGTGTTAGTAGTTTTCAAGAAGAATTTGAGCATGTGATATGATTCCATGTCCGTGTTTCTGTATTAATATGCACATGTCAAACATCTGAGACATCACGTGTTTGATAAAGACGTGATCGCTTCTGTTATAGATAACTGTTCTCCGGCAGGTGGCCGATGTTTTATCTAATTTTGTTTAGTTTCATATTTTAAAATCTGTACACCCGTTGTAACACTCGACAGTTTTGAAGCTGGAAATGAAATATTTTTAACTGAATAGGATGAGTAGATTTCCTCAAAAATATCGTCGGATTTGGTTGTTGAGTTTCGGTTCTTGCTTTCTCGAGACTTTCTCTTATTTATGTACATCGTTTTATCATTTTGTAGTTTCGGGTAACTGGACGTGTTATTCATGAATAAGTTACACTTTTAGTTTTAAAAAATATAGCTTTAGTAAATAAACGATCATAAGCTTCTTGAGTGAGAAGCTTAACTCCTTTGTCAATGTAAGCATGAGCTTCTGAAGAAATAGTTCTACGAAGATATACTCAGAAGGCATCGTGGCTCACATGAGTTACGGTGTACTTATGCTTTTGTGGTTCCACAGCCGACGCCTAAAGACGGAATCATAATATCTGTCTGTTTATGAAAATACCTCCATTATCATTGTTCGAGACTTCTTTAGCTCTAATTGGCTCAGTTATCATTTTCCTTTCTTTTTCTCTACCTATTATAATTCTACCTAGCCTATGGGGCTATTCCACTTACCCTGTAACTGGTGGCTAAGCTCATGGGGCTCAACCTGAGAGAGTTTGGTTGAATAACATAGGCCGTAGCAAAAATAGTGCTTCGCAGAAACTGCCACCGGATCGGAATCGCGACCCACCGAGAGATCCGGCGAGAAGCTCAGTGGGTGGAAATCGCTCATGGTAAACAGAGTTTCTGTGTGGAATGCGACCGTAATACTGTGGAACTCGATTTAGTCACGATGCGTGGAGTGTGCCATCTATGTAGTAATAGTGTACATATATGGTTTATATACATATATGTACTATAAAATTTATTTTTAAGAGAGGTTATGGCGCTTTCATTTTTGATTTTTATTTCTCCACATTTCATTGCATAAGTCGTGTCTGTTATTTTAGTAAAACATACTCCTCTGTACGCTATAAGTATTTTTAAAATTCGAATATTCTAGTAACATATGTATGTATCAATAAGTTATCAATTCACACATGTGACTTAAAAGTAAAGGTAAGTTTTAATAGACGAATAAATTAAAATAAACTACGAAAAATATCCTTCACCCTAATGATAGCGTATAAATGGGTAATTAACGTTACTGTGTGTCGAAATTTATAACCTTTGCCTTTTTATGGTTACTTAAAAGCTTTATATACCTATTCGTTGAATCAGAATTAAACTGGATGGAAAGTTTTTAGTTTAGTAGTTTAATATTACAACATCAACGAGGGCTACTTTTAAAGGTTTTTTTATTTTTTTTTATTGCTTATATGGGTGGTCGAGCTCACAGCCCACCTGGTGTTAAGTGGGTACTGGAGCTCATCATCATCAGACATCTACAACGTAAATGCGCCACCCACCTTGAGATATAAGTTCTAAGATCTCAGTATAGTTACAACGGCTGCCCCACCCTTCAAACCGAAACGCATTACTGCTTCACGGCAGACATAGACAGAGTGGTGGTACTTACCCGCGCGGACTCACAAGAGGTCCTACCACCAGTAATCTTCCGCGACTCGAGGTTAACGAGATAGGAACAGGGTTTATGGAAAATTGTAGTTAAATTGATTAATAGCTTACTGTCGTGCTAAAATTATATGCTTGATGTAATTAAAAATTTTGATCACATATTTTCTTTGATGGTAAATAACTATACAACCATTCGGGATCCTGGTTTGATTCTCGATCAGGTATCTTTACGCAATAAAACAATTTAGATGAAATCCCAAAAAAAATGCGAACGAAATATGGTTTTTCAGTCTCTATACTTTTTTATATTGAAATTGATCTTTTAGTACCACATCGTGTATATGAGCCATATCGATTCGCTTTCAAGAATATCCAAATTTTTCCTATCCAAAATTCTTTGCTAATTTCGTAATAAACTGACGTAACGTAATATTTAAATTTTAAATTAAGCCAGATATCTTTAACCTACACAATATTAGATCGGAAAATACAGATAACAAAATAAACCGTGGGTTTGTTTACAATAAAAAGCATTAACTCTGGTTGAAATTCATTGTCGTTGTAAGTGGAACACCCACTCGGAAAGTCGTCTTCCGAGAAGATATCGACTTTAATAAATTAATATGAATTAATATATTGTGAAATTTATAAGTAAACAGTCTTTTGTTTGTGGGCGACCTTATCACATAAACCAATCTAATGTGACATCCTTGTACGGACTGATTTGCTTTGGAATGTGGTGGTCGTAATTCTTTATTACGTTTGTATCTGAATTTATAGGAATAGATGTTATCAACACGATTTTGTTACCTTGTTATGTGGTTTGTTTGTTTGTATTTAACGGAAAATTTGAACGACATTTCCACCGACTTCAAGGCGTCTGATTAATTTCGAAAAATTTCACAAGGATCAAAGACTGTTGACGAGGCAAGAATATTATAACTCTTCTATAATATATTGACCAGTATCAGACCAGACCAAACCACATTAAAAAGAAAGATGATAATTGTATTTTATACAATATAAATACCAATATTGAAGGGGGTCGTACAATTATTTTTACTGTTGCTGTACCTACTTTTGTTTTCATTACCGGAAACTCACTAAAACTGATAAAGATTCCATAGTCTGTTCGGTTTTTGCGAACCTTAGATATCCTTAAAATCACTTCTTACATTAAACACATCAAGAATGACAAAACGAAGACAATAAATTCGTAATAATGCAGTAAATATAGTTTTAATTTGTACTTAAACAATTACAGATTGTCCAGTGAACACAACTACGACGTGCACGAGTAGCGGAGAAGCAGTATTGTACGAAATTGGATATTCTAATAATTTTGTACTACAAAACAGTTTGGGCTTATTACTGGTTACTACTATGTGGGGCTTACTGGGTTATTACGGGATGAAACGAGAAGAGAAAAAGGGTTACGCTTACTGATTTTAGTACAGATTTAGAGTAGGATAGGTGTATATCTATCGTCTCTTTCCTTCTTGTTTGTACGCTGAGACTGAGTAATGAAAAAAAATATATGTGGTGTCGTGGGACACCAGGTAGGAACGAAGTTCCTTCGGCTAGTGTAGAATCGACACAAATTGCAAAAAAAATCGTGCTTAATTTTATGTAGGTTTTCTTGATTTTTCTCTTAAATTTTGCTGATTAGTTTTAGTTTAGTTACAAGAAAGTATTTAGGAAATTCAGTATTTTAGGAAATAATAAATTACTTAAAATAAAATAAAAACCGTAATTCAAATTATCAACTAAAATAACAAAATATGTCTCTTTATTTTTGTTTGACAACATAAAATTACATAGAAATAGAAAAATAGAAATAATAATAGAAAGATCAATGAATGAATCAAAAGAAAAATGGTATCAATTTTGAGGAAAGCTACTTGTATCTTTTGATTAATCACATTCAATTTGTTATAAATCAACTCTTCGATAAGCCAATCAGTCTTGAAGTTTCCAATTATCCTAAATAATTGTCCGAAACAGTCTTGGATTTTTTTAATGATTCTATAAATAGCTTGTAAAGCAAACCTACCTTAGAATTTAATTACCTGGTCCTTTATAATTTTCCTATGATTTTTCAATGATTTGGTTTGTTCAATTAAACTAGGTATTACACATGTAACTTTTTCCAAATTTGTGTTTGTAAAAGTTTTGTTCGTGTCAGAGAGCATAGGAGCTCTTATCATTGTGTATTTCAAAAAATACGGCAACTTAGTACAATAAATATGAAAATATACAGGGTGTTTGATTTGTTAATTGTCTTTTATAAGTATTATTTAAGTTGACGTTAAACAATAAATGTATGTATAATTTTTGTGTATTTTTTGGTTAGTCATTATACATAAACACTTAACACCGGTCTATTTAAGCAATAAAAACCCCCTAAGTCAAACATAAATCTGTTTAAATCACCATGAAAATATATAGTTGAGTTTGAGAGCATGTTAAACTTATTTTGTGAATCATTAACCGGTCTTTAGAACGAATCTATTTTTAGTTATGTAGTTTCCGCTAAAGTAGCGTGGGAGGGTTTCGTAAAATGAGCAAGTTTCAACATGTCTGAATAAGGTTATATTTTTTTGGGATTTTGTATCGGGCTTCGAGTGAAGGATCGAATGTTATTTGGCGTAATGGTGGATGAAACTTAGTCGTTTTATGACACGATCCGACTCTGGAACGAACATTCTGCGGCCTTTCTTGGGTTTTATAATAAAATAAATAAATGAAACCTTAACTAGTAGGTGAGCTCACGGGGCTCAAACCTGACGACGTTGTTAACGCGAACCCTAGCAAGAGCCGTGCTTCGCAGAATCTACCACCGAATCGGAAACCCGACTCACTGAGAAGATCCGGAAAGAAATTCAGTGGGCTGTGTCTGAGGGTTAATTTACTCGTCGAGCCCTTCCTCGCAAGCGACGGGTTCGACGAGAACGATGACCGGATAGTCTCATAGTGTGCTAGTATTACAAAGAGCTTATGAACTATGCTAGTAAATGTAGATGTCGGAGACGGTCATAAGTTTGATAGCAAAACGAAGCGCAGCAGGATTCCCGAGAAGTGACAACACGATCGTAATGTCGTCGGAGCATGACTAACTTCGTGCTACGACAGAGTCTAGCCGATTGAGGCGCGCATAGACGCCATTTCATTTACCAACCAGCCTTCTTGAAAAGCGGTGCCTCCATCCTAAGAACTGTCATTCGTTTTCGTTTGCTAGCGTCAAGAGAAGATTTCTAAATTGTTTTAAGACAACAAACGTGTTTTGTGTACTCAATATTTCTCTTAACTCGATCACCCTAGCTATTTGCCCTATGATATCTGAGGATGGTCTTAATAATGCGGTTTCTCTGACATTTATATTTTTAAGTACATAATCTATTTTTTTTAATATTTTGTTTTTATTTTTTATATACATTTTTTTAAATAATAATAAAAAAAGGACAGAAAAACAAAAATACTTCTTATATTTACTTCATTCGAATAATCAAAAACCAAAATGATTTAATCACAAATTTATTAAGATTATATTATAAATCAATACATTCGTATAAAGCTTATCATTAGCATCCTTTAATAAACAGGCGTTCCTTTACTCCTTCGGACCACCATAAAAAAAGCCACCAAATTCCCTAGACAGTATAAAGAAATCAAGCATGCGCAGTTCCTCCAGAAATGGCTTTCGTCGTATCCGAACCGAGATAAGACTTCGGGGCCGGTTCTTATGCATGGCATTCCCGGGATATTGACGCAATTGATCGTAGAAATAGTATTCCACTGTAGTATAGAGATTGATTCGGTTCCATAGTAAAATCCGGATATGTATCTGAGCCAGGAGAAGTAAGGGGAAGCGCTTCCCAGGTTGAGATAGATGCCGGAAAACATAATGCCTATGAGCTCATGAGGCACAGATATTAAAGCGGCAGTTTCCAGGCTGTCGAAGGTGGCTGATAGGAATGAACCTGGAATTAATGTTAGTATTAGTTATGATTAAAAAAGTTTAAGAATTAGTCTAGTAAATTACATTATTTAAATTGGAATACGATAAATCGGCTAGATTGTAACCATGGTATAGATCACTGCTACGCGGTAATTGCTCAGTTAACCTGTGATATCTGTAAGTATTAAGTTAATCTGTGCTCATACAGTAAACAATGCTTGACATTTAGACTTTTTGGCGGGAGCGCGAGGAGTGAAGTTGTGTGATTTGTTTTATTTTGTCTATTTAGTGTTTCTTCAGGTTTAAATGTGTAATAACGGTGGATTATTATCTGTTTAATATCTGTGAAAGTGCACAAATGTGGGAAAATGAAACAAAGCCTCTGGACGTAACTTCTCGGGATCCTCCAAAAAGTCCACTAAAAAATCTCAGTAAATGACCACCATTTTACTAAGATTATATTTCATCCCATATCATGTCATTTCATCCCAATAGATTAATATCTCAAATTAATCATCTTCATTTCATTTCGTTTCACTCCATATTATCATTTTTCATAAAAATAAGAATATAAATTAAAAATAAGACATGACTTAAAGGTCTCAGTAACCAGGTCATAAAACCATTTAAAAAAATGCTTGACATTTAAAAAAAAATCGCTTTTAGGGCGTGTTTAAAGTCAGCATTGGTATTTACTACTGTTCTTCCTTGTTTTGCTTTTAAGTAACAGAGTTTGAATAACATGACGACTGTTCGGTTCGATTGAGTTTTCAACCAAATGCCAGCGGAAACACTGTAATGTATATGGCTCTCGAAAGGTATTAAAAGCCCCCTAAGGACCTTGGGATCGATTATTGTTTTTTTTATTGGTTAAAAGGGTGGACGAGCTCACAGCCCACCTGGTGTTAAGTGGTTACTGGAGCCCATAGACAACTACAACGTAAATACGGCCCCACTTTGAGATATAAGTTCTAAGATCTCAGTATAGTTACGACGGCTACCCTCCCTTCAAGCCGAAACGCATTACTGCATCACGGCAGAAAAAGGCAGGGCGCTGGTACCTACCCGCGCGGACTCACAAGAGTTCCTACCACCAGTAATTACGTAAATTATAATTATTACATTCCGCCCTCACATCAAGACGGTACGCGACCGTGCCGCCTTCATTCTAGGACGTCTCTACCCGATGTTATGCAGGCGAAGTAAAATGTCCCTTAGAAATAAGGTGACACTCTACAAAACTTGCATACGCCCCGTCATGACCTATGCAAGTGTAGTGTTCGCTCACGCGGCCCGCACTCACTTAATCCTTTCAAATTATTCAATCCCGTTTTTGCAGGATAGCCGTCGGAGCCCCGTGGTTCGTCAGAAACGTCGACCTCCATGACGACCTGAACTTAGAGTCCATCAGTAAGTATCTACAGTCGGCGTCGATGCGCCAGTTCGATAAAGCGGCACGACACGAGAACCCTCTCATCGTGGCCGCCGGTAACTACATTCCCGATCCTGCGGACAGAATGGAAAGCAGTCGACGTCGCCCAAAACACGTCATCTCGGATCCTCCCGGTCCACTAACGGTGCTTTTAGGTACTTCAAGCACCGGTCACCGTTCTCGTCGAACCCGTCGCTTGCGACGAAGGGCTCGACGAGTAAATTAACTCTCAGACACAGTCCACTGAGTTTCTCGCCGGATCTTCTCAGTGGGTTGCGTTTCCGATCCGGTGGTAGATTCTGCGAAGCACGGCTCTTGCTAGGGTTCGTGTTAGCAACGTCATCAGGTTTGAGCCCCGTGAGCTCACCTACAAACGTTAGGGTTACGCTGAAATAGCCTCTCAAGGCTCTCAGCTTAGGTAGGAAAAAAAAAAGGAGAAATTTCACTATTGGTCGTAATTTCTAACCATTAGATGAGTTAACAACCAATAAAAAAAACAGTTAACAATCAAAGAAAAATAGATTTTATCTATTTAGCCTTTGTCTTTTTATGTTCAAATTAATTACGTATTATTATTACACAGAACGGTCACAAAGAGCTGTCTATGCATTAGAAGCAGTTTCTAATTGAAAATAATCAATTTCAAAGCTTAGGAATAGAAATCGGACGATATATTTAATGATACTTACCCTTCAACCTATGCTAGCTAATTCATCTAATTTGCGATGTTGTTTCAGAGCTTGACCGTTACCCAAACATTGTAAGAACTTTATGGGCCAAAGATAGCGCATGTTAAAAAAACATGTTCAGTGTGAGTATGTATTAATATGAGATCTTAATCTTGATTGACCTTGAATCCACGAACCACATCTCGTGCTACAATAGATAGCTGTATAATCGTTTTCACATTATTAACCTATATAAACAGGCCCTCAATTACGCGAATATTTTTCAAATCATCGTAATTATTATATAATATAACAATCGTGTAATAAGTATAATTTAACCTCGACGAGGCCAATTATGGAAAAGTTTGGCTCTGTGTTCTCTGTCATTTCATGAGGTATGAATCTGTCATTTCATGAGGTATGTCTAAAAACAAGGGTAATCACCAAGTGACGTTACCTTGGTTACTTGACTAGTACATTAAAAATAGCTCAAGCAAATGGTTATTTGAACATGTGCGTGTGCGTGTGTGCGTGTGTGTTTGTGTGTGTGTGTGTGTGGGGGGGGGGGGGCGTGTGTGTGTGTGTGGGGGCGTGCGTGCGTGTGTGTGTGTGTGTGTGTGTGTGTGTGTGTGTGTGTGTGTGTGTGTGTGTGTGTGTGTGTGTGTGTGCGTGCGTGCGTGCGTGCGTGCGTGCGTGCGTGTGTGCGTTCGTGCGTGTGTGTATATACGTGTGTGTTTCTGTTTGTAATCTATATAGTTAGATACATTCCTTTCACCTGCAACATAAAATACAGGAATCTGTACTAAGCGTTCAGAAACTTACAATAAGTTAGAAAGCGCGTAAAAGGAGAATATTGTTATATACACCTATAAAAAATAGGTTATTATAGGTTTTTATTTTAAATTAATTTATAGCATTTTCATGCTACCAGAAAATGTACATGCAAAATAAAACAATAATGTAATAAGGCTCACATCAGTGAAATTTATTAATCTAGAAATTCTGTTGACATTTGATTCCAATATGAAATACATAAAACATATTTTTATCAAAATCAATTCGTAACATCGTTTGATACAATGTGAAACCAGTCATGATGAGTTTATCAGATCTCTCAATTGCCATTTTCTCACTATCTAAAACTTTCGAGCATCGAAATCACAACCTTATGGCGAAAAGCATTAAAACTAAATGTCTTTTGTCTAAAAGGGGTCTGACTTTATAATTAGAATTCAAAACACCCCGTTAGACATTGAGGTAGCGATGAAAGTCTGGTAATGATATAGAAATAAATGAAACTTAAAAATAAAAATAAAAACGCGCCGGTATTAGTTAAACCGATTTCGGAAAACGACTTCTCACCGTACAATGGTACCGAGCAAGAATAGCGCTTAGCCAGAATCAGTTTCCGAATGGTGTTTTAGGAATAATTTGATATTCAATTAAAACATTACCCATCAGTAAACGGGCGTGCCTCTACTTCTTTTTATCACCATAATAAAAGCTACAAAATGCGCTACACAATACATCGTCGCTAAACAACAACAGTTCCTCCAGAAATGAGATTCGGAGTAGCCGTATCTGTTCAAAACGTCAGGACCGGTTTTGATGCAAGGTATACCCGGGAGTTTGACGCAGTCGATGGACTCTATGGAATCCCATTGGAGGATGGATATGGATTCGATGCCATAGTAAAAGGCTGAAACAAAACGAAGCCACGAGAAATACGGGGAGACACTTCCAAGGTTGAGGTATAATCCAGAGAACATTGTCCCGATGAGGTCGAAGGGCACGGATACCAGTGCAGCGGTTTCCATTTTGTCGAAGACAGACGACAAAAAAGATCCTGAAATACAAATGTTTATAAAAAAATTTAGCTAAAAAACAATATTAACATTAAATGTTGCTGTGAAAATCGAAGTTTAACATGCCATGATAGGAGATGAAAGACTCAGTAGAAGAAGTCAGTATTAAAATCAGAACAATTAATATTCTTATAATTAAAAACCATGCAAAGAAGGAAAGAAATAAAAAAGATCGACTTACCCCTTAACCACAAAAAATATGGACGCGACGATGAAGAGAAAGAAAGAACTTTGATGAAACTTAATTGATGAAACTGAACCGCACTATAACCCAAACCCGCCCAATGAAGCCGATGATAAAGCTCGGATTGGTAATATACCATTTAGAAATGAATCCAACCAATCAATCCATAGACGCAAATATCGAAGAAATTTACCGCTTAATAAAATCTAAATCCAACTATTCAGTAATCTAATAAATTCACTTGTATTTTGAATTGAATCTACAGTATGATTGGTCAGTAACAATGATCATCTTACCGTATGCATTGGCGTAGTTAGCACAAAGAACACAGACGAAACAGAATCCTAGCCAGCCGACGAAACCGCCACGAAGCTCCGCCACAATAAATATGAGGGAACCGAACAGAACGGGCTCAATAACAGCGCGAGGTATCTGGAAAAAAATTAGGCATCCATTGAAAACAGGCTGAATGTGAATAATTCTAATCAACATATCAAAACAAGTTTATGATTTATGAGTATTGGTAGGTATTAAAACAATTTATTAGAAGATATATCAATATCAACCCAATTAAAATACTGCCTACGGTTGTTGATTAAAACCCATTTTAACCAATTAGATGACTACAGAATACTTGAAAAATTTAAAACTGGACAGAGATTTTTTATATTTGTGTTTTTGTGCCTTTTAAGGCTTCTAACAGTCCGAGAAATCTAACAATTTGATGATGACTAGGTCATTGGTTGGATGCATGGAAGTCTGCAATGTCAGAGTCATAGCTAAGCCTCCAACCTCAGAATAGGACGAACGATAATCGATTTGTCTGGCGGATAGATGTTAGTTTAACGTCCTTAATTTTTTACGTAATTGTTGCAGAGATTATACTTTATGAGGTTTTAGGGTGTAATTGTTACTATTAAATCCTATTTTTTGTTAATTGAAACGATTTAATTAATTTTTATTGATACAATCGCTTTTTTACACAGTCTAAGAAAATTAATGATATCACATTAATCAACAAAAATATTGTCATTATTATTCACAAAATATCAAATTATTCACTTATAACTTGTAAACTAATTTTTTTGCCTACCTATGTTAGTTATCTATGCTAGCTTCCCCGGACGTGTAAGGAGCTCACGAGGCTTAGCCTGGATACTATTCTAACACTAGCTTAAGCCTAGTGACATCCTGTACGGATTATATCTAGATACTTGATATTGGTTTTGATGGTCCCAAGATCTTATGCTATCAATATCAACGAAAATTAACATGTTTGACAAGCTTACCCAAAATATCATCTTCGATAAGTAGTATGGCAGCGGTGAATACAATCCACTGGCAGTCTCTCTCAGTAGTATGGGAACCTCACTGGGGAAAGTGATGAAAACGGCGTAGATGAACAAGAATATCGTCTCTGTGATGGTTAGGTACAGCAAACCTTCCACGTTCTGAATGTCACGTTGGTCAAGCTCTTTGAAGTGTCCGATGTAGGGGAAGGAAATTATGAAGCCGACAAACTGCAGAAAACAGATTATTTTAATTGCCAAATAAATATTTCTATTTTTTTCTTTGGAATTAATAGGTAGAAGAGTTTCGGAGCTTATGGATCCTTGAAATAGGGTTTCGAAGTCTCAGCTGCAATGATAAGAGTAGCATTATAATGTTAATGTTATTAACACCATTCGAACCAAGGCCCATTTATTTGGTTGCATTTTGAAAAATCTTCAAATTCTATTTATGGTAAACTAAGATGACTATTCATACTATTGAAAGTTTCTCTAAATCTAATAAACGAATTAGAAAATACGTCCTTTTTCCATCGCTTCATTTGTATTGATATTTTATAAAGATGACATCATAGCTAATAAAAATATTTCGTTAAAAATTCACATTCGATACAATAAAGACGAAAGTCGACGAATCTTGATATCTTTCAGGTCTAGTTAATATCTACGATTAATAATTAATACGATTTTCTTCCATTTTCACTAATAGTACGAGTAGATATATGATTATAACTACTTTCACGCATTATACACGCGTTTTTTGTTTTCGCCGAATATGACGGGCGTCTTCCTATACTTACACGAAAACTTAAAGACAATTCGAAACGTTTCTTCAAAAATAAAACGAAAGCAATAAAAACGGGATGAAATCGTTTAAGTAGTCTTAATTTTATGTACAATTTAGTAAGTATTAATAAGTAGTAACTAGTAATAAGTAGTAAGTAAGTAGTAATAATAATAAAAATGTTTCAAGTACCAACAACAAACACAAACAAATTTGACCTTAAATTACGCACGTCAAAGAATACAGAAGGTCAAAACTCCCTTTAAAACCAGTTTATAACGGTTTTGTATGAAACAGTTATGTAATAGCTTCGATGATCTATAATTTTCAAAGGACAATATCTTGTTAGGTAGGCCTCGCAAGACGCCGGATTTGATCTATTAAATTTGAATAGATTGTGAATCATGTTTTTAAAAATACACTTCGGCTTACGACATTTTTTTAAGGCAATGATGATTTGCTTATATCAAACTTAAACGAACTTAGGATAATATAGCTAAACAAATTATGAGAACTTATAGATTAATTAGTAGCATCAACATAACGGTGCCAAATAATTTTTTGTATTTTTTTTTTATTGGTTAGATGAGTGGACGAGCTCACAGCCCACCTGGTGATAAGTGGTTACTGGAGCCCATAGACATCTACAACGTAAATGCGCCACCCACCTTGAGATACAAGTTCTAAGGTCTCAGTATAGTTACAACGGCTACCCCACCCTTCGAACCGAAACGCATTACTGCTTCACGGCGAAAATAGGCGGGGTGGTGGTACCTACCCGTGCGGACTCCCAAGAGGTCCTACCTACTTTAGGTTTAATTTGTTAAATTTTTTCTTATAATTTAATATATAGACGGGTGAATGAATCCACGTCCATCTAGTGTCAAGTGAGTATCGGAGATTAAAAATATATGTAAATATTTATGATTATGATAGTATCTTACCATGAGCAATAAAAATTCTGCGATCCATATTGTACTATTGTGTTTCATCTGCTGAATGTTTCTCCACATCAACCAATAGAATTGGACGAAATAGTTAACTTTGACTCTGCAAGAAACCATCGGGATATTATCTGTGAGCTGTATAATTCCATACGCACCCGCGGAGAGTTTTATCGTATTTATTGCCAACTAATACTTTCCCGTAGTTATACTCACGTGGACTACACTTCGGTTCGGAAAATTGGATCAGTGGTTTGATAGAGAGATAAACACCTTCTGTTTTTAATTATTTTTTTTTATATTCTATAACTCTTGTCTAGATAATATTTTTATCCATACACATACGTACCGAATTACATTTTAATTAGTGATAAGCATTAAATTTATAATCAACATTTTCTGATAGTGCATTTCAAAAAGAACAGGTTTTTTAAAGGTTTCATTTTTAACTGAATGACCGGCTTTGATATAAAAACGTATTTGACACACATATAGTAATAGAGACTTGGTGGCATAGAATGTGGAACTTGACGTTGGATATTTTTTAAGGTTCAAATTTATTTTTTTCATAACTTAAATTCATCTTTTCGCTCGTTCATTGAACTCTTAAGCGAACGGGCCGATTTTGATGATTTTTTTGTGTGTCTGAGTGGGTCCTTGTATGGTGTAGATTGACTATTTGATATTGCGTTTTTGTGGCCCGGCGCGTTACTAATAACATATAAATCAACTGAATAATATTAGATATTGTTAGCTACTTCGAAATACAAATTTTTAAACCAAGACCACGGACATAAAGGTCGATATTCAAGCTTTGAAATCTGTCGAAATGAGATTTATTCACTATCAATATTTGAATCTTAGCGATGAAAGATAAGATAGAACCAAAATGTATTCTATATTTTATTGAAAATTTATGACCTATTAATGCAACGATAACGACTAATATTAATTAGAAGGATTGACATATAAAATGTATTCTATTGATTTATCGAAGTGCAATAAAAAATGACCTTTTTTACTTTTAAATAGAATGAAATATAATTATCGAGAATCTATTGATAGATATTGAAAAGTCTGCGACACTACTGAACAACAAAATATTAAACTTTACATTTTTTTTTATGAACATTATAGTTTTTTGTAATAGAGTGAAGAATTTAGATTGACTAATAGTGGGCGAGCACTCAGCACGCCTACTGATCGACATCAAGAAACAACAAAGTATAAGATATCTTAATTATGGGTCCGATAAAAATTAGTATACTTACAGGGTGAGATATTTCTCGAAATATTCGTTCTGAAATAAATAAAAAACATAACGATAGATAGGATGTATTAATAAGTAAAACTTATTAAACGAACGAATACAATGTTTACTTCATATATTTAGATGTTCTTACACTGCTTTTTTCCTACCTATGCTGATAGCCTTGAGAGGCTATTTCAGCTTCGCCCCAACATGTGGGTGAGCTCACGGGGCTCAAACCGGAGGTGTTGCTAACACTGGCCCTACCAAGAGCAGTGCTTCGCAAAATCTACCACCGGATCGGAAACGCGACCCGCTGAGAAGATCCGGCGAGAAATTCAGTGGGCTGTGTCTGTGGGTTAATTTACAGGCCGAGCCCTTTGTCGCAAACGACGGGTTCGACGAAGACGGTAACCGGTGCTTGTGGTACCTTTTTAGGTACCGTTAATGGTTCCGGAAGATTTTTGTAATTACATTGCTGATGAGAGTTGTTACACAGTGCGTCCTCAAGAGGCAGAATGAATGCACGTAATTTGGTTAGGCTGCTGGTGGATAATAACAGCTTAATTAATTTCACCGGCAGTCTTATTATCATCATATTGTTTTGTATAAAACAACCATTTTCACTTTGTGTTAATAATATTTTAATAATTTAGAAAAATTTATAATAAATAAATTTTACTAGAACACTAATTATTTAGAAAAATCAGTGTTCTAATTGGCTAGTTATTCAATTCTATGCAGCGATATCGAAACGAATATCTCATAAAACAATCATTGATTGGTCGCGTTAACCTAGAGATTAGTTGTCCCGACTAGTGTCCTAAAAGATTTGGGTTTGTTTCCAAGCCAGGACCAGTCCTTGTTACGGATATTTGGTATTGGGATCTGAGTGTACTTATTTACGTTTCGTGTGTGTTCCCCCAAGTTCTAGTTTAGGGCGACTTAATGAGTCACAAACACATAAAAAAAAAATTACCTTCTCATCAAGAGTTCCATTGAAGTAATCTAGTTCATCATGTACTTCAAGTTCTAGTTTGGGGCCATTTAATGTGACACAAACACATAAAAAAAAACTCACCTTCTCATCAAGAGTTCCATTAAAGTAATCGACTTCATCATGTACTTCTCCAACTCTAGCCTCAATCTCGGCAGCGATGTCCGACCGGTGATATTCGTCGCAGATCCGCCTAATTCTCTCTCGGCTCTCTGACTCTTTACCGATCTGGATTCCTAGTAGGGATACATAGTATTCGGCAGCGTTGAAACCAAGCGGACACTTGTAGTTTAACCTGGAGAAAATGCGGTCGATGAAGCTTTAACATATCGAGTGGTATATGGTGTAGATTGTTATTGAATTGGCAACGTTTGGTAACATTATGTTGCAAAGATGACATTGATTTTTACTATACAGATGCAGCAACTAAGGCTTTAATTCCATTGGATGGAGGGCTATAGATTGTGTGTGGACTGTAAAATAGTTAATTGTCACGCCATTTTATTGTATAAGTGGATTAGCGATTGGAGAACCCACGGGAACCTGTTATTAAGTGGTTAACGAAGCCCTTAGACAGGAGGCCGAATTTGAAGCCCTACTGTTCTAGTTCTTTTTTTTTTCAATATTAAAGTGGTATTTTGATTATGAGCACTATTTGTGGTGGTATGCGAAGCTCAATTTGTTTTAATTTAAAAATAAACTAAGGTGGTAAGGTCAAATGATGACACAAATACCATCCGATCTGTAAGTCTAAACCTTTCTTGAGCTATGTAAATCTAGACCTGTCGCGACAAAAAGTCCAGTAGCACATCGTACGCGCCCACAGACAACTCGAAAATATCGAAATATACAAAGAACCCGAAACTATATACAAAGAGTTCCGATTTCAAATTAAATGAGGCATAAGACGAACAAAGAATTAAACAACTATGAATATAAATAAACTTAAATATAAACTGTCCACAATTAATAATCTAACACGTTCGAGGTTTGATAATTAACACATTGTTGATTGAGCGCAGAACGTCTAATTAAAATGTAAATGCGATGTATTTTTTCTTGTTTTTTTTTTATCAATCGCGGTCTGTATTTTTCTAGTCGGTTGGTTAGCCTAAGATTTTGAACAACTCTCGTGACGGTATATAAATAAAACTGGGTATAGGTACGTCAAAAGTTTACCTTAGAGCGGAATCACGTATTTTGTATTAATACTCGTATTTATTTACACACACCATTATCTTCGTGAGAATCTGTTAAATAATAGCGTGTGCAATGTAGATAGTCGCGAAGTTTTAAAACAATTCGTAATATTTATTTATTCAACTTTATTAACAAAGGCATTATCTACTAGTCGAGTTTGAAAACATAACTCAATAAATATTATAATATCATAAATTAATTGTTATTTACATACATAAATACATATACAATATAATATTATACATTGCATAATATATACATATGTATATGATCGCATGTAATGATTTTATATTGCAGAAACAGCTTTTCGGTTCAACTTATAGAAACTTAAGCCACGTTACTAGATAATATCTAATAAAACAGCAAGAATATCTAATAGGGAGAGGTGCGAAGAATTTTTGGAACTATGGAGAAAATAAGGAAGGAAGAATTTAGGGGAAGCGAATCTAGAACGAACGCGCACGATTCCCAACCCTAACGTCCACGACGAATCCCGTCAGTTCATAGTTGCTTTATTCGCGGGTGCCTGTTATTCTGTAGAGTTGAGCCCCTGAGCTCGCCTACCCTATAGCCCTTTAGGCTACCAAGGAATAGTATAGTAACATAATGTAACTATACTGATAGTGGACGCCCGGTAGTCGAAATTCGACTATAATTAATTGAAATTATAAGCTTGTACACTATTATGATTCTATTTTCAAAGAATATTATACTTCTATAATCACAAATTTCGCCAAGACTACACTATAAAAACATATTAATAAAGACAAATAATATTATTTAATTTATTCTCAATTTGACCACAGACGTCAAGAACAAAAGTTTGACAATAAATAAGTAGTATGCATGCGTGTGTGCGTCAAATACATGGTAGTGTGTGTAATGTTTTCTTTATTGATTTATTGTATCTTTTATGCATTATTATATTCTCTATATTCTCTATAAGTGTGGGAAATTTCATACTCCTCCGTCCGCGCAATTTTCGTAAAAAGGGTTACAAAGTTTTTGCTTCCCGTATATTAACACTTATATCAAAGGTGTGTGGCGCATTTACGTTTGTAGATGTCTATGCGCTCCAGTAACCACTTAACACCAAGTGGGCTGTAAGCTCGTCCACACATCTAAAGAAGAAAAAAAAAAAAAAAAAAAGAAAGAAAAAGTCATTGTCTATGACGGAACGCGACTGATGCTCCTTCAGTCGAATTGACATCATTTATATACAAGCAAGGACCCAGTAACCCAATTCAAAACATTCAGTTCTTAATTATACTGTAATTTTTTTTTATTGCTTAGAAGGGTGGACGAGCTCACAGCCCACCTGGTGTTAAGTGGTTACTGGGGCCCATAGACATCCACAACGTAAATGCGCCACCTACCTTGAGATATAAGTTCTAAGGTCACAAGTATAGTTACAACGGCTGCCCCACCCTTGAAACCGAAACGCATTACTGCGTTTATTATAACGTGGCCTTCGCATAACTAATGCGAAGCGAAGTATAATAATGCTATAATACTAGCAAATCAATTCCGAATAAAATATCAAAGCAAAAAGACAATGTGACAGATGAAACATTATTCTAACACCGCTCAGAGAATTCTTGCATAAACATTAGACGTGTTTAAAAAACAAAAAAATTAAAACTAGGTATTCTTATTTCGTGACTATCTGATTAATTCTATATTCCTTAGAAACTTTAAATCATCGCCATCGAAAACATTTTGAATAATTAATATGTTTATTTCGTGGTTTTGAAATACATTAGACGATAAGTTGTATAGATATTACAGATAAGGTATTGTAGTCAAGCAATTAAGGAAATGTCGAATATTTCAAGTGGTCTCTTGGAAGAAAACCTGAAGTTTATTTATAAACTTACAATGGATTTTAGGAGACAGACAAATAAATGTTTTCCCAGTTAGAATTTTATCACATATATACATATATTAAATGCTAAGAACAGTAAAACTCAATTAAAACTGGCATTGAAACCTTGAAGTCTGTCAGTTTTTTTATTACTTAGATTGGTGGACGGGCTCACAGCACACCTGGTGTTAAGTGGTTACTGGAGCCCATAGACATCTACAACGTAAATGCGCCACCCACCTTGAGATATAAGTTCTAAGGTCTCAGTATAGTTACAACGACTGCCCACCCTTCAAATCGAAATGGGCAGCGTGGTGGTACCTACCAGTGCGGACTTACAAGAGGTCCTACGAGGTTGTTTAAATTTAATATCGTATTTGAGTCAGAACTCCTATGATATAATAATAGTCGACAAACTCGTCAAATTTTAATTGAGTGGTATCACGAACGGCAAAAAACAACAATATAATATAAACAATTTATATACAAATTGTTTTTAGTATTTTATATTTATTTAATAACCGGAACATACTTAAAAATTAGGGGCATTTCTTTTTTTAAACTAAACGAAACAACGATCAAAAATATGTTTTTACGATTTAAAGATATTAAAAGTACCTAGCTATTTAAGTATATATAAAAATGAATTGCTGTTTGTTAGTCTAGCTAAAACTCGAGAACGGCTGGACCGATTTGGCTAATTTTGGTTTTGAATTATTTGTGGCAGTCCAGAGATGGTTTAAAAGGTAAATAAATATGAAAATGCTCAGAATTAAATAAAAATAACAACTTTGTTTTCCCTTTGATGTGTCCCCCGTTGGACGGATTCCTTTGTTTGTTTTAAGTTTATTTTATATAAAAGATTAGGTCTTTTATTTATCGATTAACGCACTACGAAGTCTGCGGGGTCAGCTAGTTTAAACTGTGGATGTAAGGCTTAGAGGTTAAGTACTCACGATCCAAAGAACTGGTCCGCTTGTGCAATGGTTCCATGGAAGGCGGTTCGGCCGTTCGCCAAAAACACAATCTGGTGGAACATCTCGAACACTCCTGACGCCGGCTGGTGGACTGAGCATATGACTAGTTTGCCACCGATCGCCAGCTTCCTTAACCTGGACACCACGGCGCTCGCAGCCCAACTGTCCAGCCCCGTTGTTGGCTCATCGCAGAAGAGAATGGGCGGGTCGTTTAGAAGCTAAAGCCATAAATGATTATTTAGTTACTTTTTTCTACCTATACTGGTAGCGTTGAGAGCTATATCAGCGTTACCTTAGCGTGTAAGTGAGACTTCGGGACTCAAGCCGGAGGTGTTGCTAACACTGGCTCTAGCAAGAGGAGTGCTTCGCTAAATCTACCACCGAATCGGAAACGCGACCCACTGAGAAGATCCGGTGAGAAATTTTGTTTATTTTACTTTTATTGCTTAGGTGTTTGGACAAGCTCACGGCCCACATGGTGTTAAGTGGTTACCGAAGTCTATAGACATCTACAACGTAAATGTCGCAACCTTGAAATATGAGTTCTAGGATCTTAGTATAGTTACAACGTCTGCCCCGCCCTTCAAACCGAAACACATTACTGTTTCGCGGCAGAAATAGGCAGGGTCGTGGTATCTACCCGTGCGGACTCGAGGACGTCCTACCACCAGTAAAAAGATAAGATAAGTAATTGGAGATGTGGTGTATTTTCCAAAATATGTATCATACCTGTACAGCCAAAGCGACCCTCTTCCTTTCGCCTCCAGACAACGCCTTCAGCTTAGTCTTCGTGCAGCTCATAACACCAAGTTCGCCAAGCAACTGTTCGACTCTTTTGGCTCTCATTATTTTGGTTGACCGTTTGTCCATCATGAGACGCGCCTGTTGGGACCAAAAAACAGAGAAACTTAAGTCTATTGGGAAAAATACCAGCCTGCTGGGTAGAACAGTTAAGAATATTTTTTTTATTGCTTAGATGTGCGGTTTTAAGTGGTCACTGGAGTCCATAGACATCTACAACGTAAATGCGCCACCCACCCTGACATATAAGTTCTAAGATCTCAGTATAGTTACAACGGCTGCCCCACTCTTCAAACCGAAACACATTACTGCTTCACGGCAGAAATAAGCAGGGTGATGGTACCTACCCGTGTGAACTCACAAGAGGTTCTACCATCACTAAATATGTCAATGTGTTTTAAGTTTTTTTTCTGTAAGTCACGCATAAAGTGTTCACGAATGCTAACGGTTCGATGCCTGGCAACGTGTTTTGAGACATCAATAGCACATTGAGAGCCGTAGATATATTTTTGCGTTTGAACTGGTGTATTAATATGTGAAACATAATTACTCATCACTTTTAATTGTTATATGTATAATCTGATTCGCTACTGAAAGAGATTTAAAAAAAACAAACAAGCAGTGCTTTTTGTACATATTTCTTCTGTAACTACCTATTGTCATGTTACTACTTATTGTCATGTCAATGAGCAAGAATAGCTCAACAGTCAGTCTTAGTAAAATCTCCAAATAAAACACTCACTGAAGGTCTGTCAACAAGTGATAATACAGTTGAGACACACGCTAATACCATCTAACACCAGAAGGGCTGTGAGCTCGTCCACCGATCTAAGCAATTAAAAAAAAACGCTCAGAGTTCTATTGAAGTATTTTATGCTATTTTTAAGTTGATATAGCAAAAATGACGGTTTGTTTGCGAATCCGTTTGAAACACTCCACAGAATGTTTGAAATTCGTTTTAAAAAAAAAAAAACATTTACGGTTTATCCGCGCCTTTTTTTTTGTTAACAACTGACAGTCGTTCGTTTTCGTCACGAAAATCGTAACACATTCGTAACATCGGAAATTGTAAAATTTATTAAGCAGATTCGAGGTCGAACCGTAAATGTTTTTGAAAATTTCATTGACCCTCGAAATTTTCTGAAAATTCTTTGGGACTACGTTTAAGTTTTAAAGTAGGTATGTTTAGCGATTTCATTTGCACCGTGTTTGAGTATTGTTAGAAGACAACGCGTTTCTTCATAATAACTCCGATCGTGAATCTCATCAGTCAAATTTAATTTTATATTTATAAGCAATATTATACATAGAGGTAAACAGGTGGGCGTAAATAAGCATTCTTAAAAACTTGTTTAATGTTATGTTAATGTTAACTAGATGCATAACCGAAATGTCGGTTAAATATTGGCTTGAATTGGCCACGAAATAGTTTTCGAATAGAATCAAATTGAACGAATAGAATTGAATTTAAATCAATTGTTTGTGGGCAACGAGCTACTTTAGACTAAAGTATAAACCTGGAACATTCTTATTTCTTTACATAATTAGGTTTTCATTTTTCTTATATTTATGTTTATTAGCATATTCTCCACAGGATGTTCAAGTCACATCGAACATAATATGTTACAATGTCGTTAGCAATTTGAAAAAGAAGGAATTAATTAGCTCATAAAATGAAGTATAATTCAGACAAACCCGTGTTTCGGAGATTAATGTTAGATTCCTGTCGTAAAAAAGATGCAAGATAGCGCTCTCCCTTTCATTGAAAGAACCTTAATTCACACATCACTTTTTTATATTCAATCAAATCAAATTATAAACGAAGTTAAATCCGCATTCTTAAGCTAACCAAGATGTTTCAATGTTACGATCAATTAATTATTTGAATTATTATTAAATGAGGATCAAACATATTTGTGAAAATTTACACAAAAGTCGACGTTACAAAATTCGAGTTCAAATTTAATGTGGTGAGATGCTTCATATCTCTACTTTCTAATTTTAGTATTAATTAATAAATAAATAAAAATATATGTTACTAAAAATTTGTGGTCGGGTATAGTGTTCTCCCACGAAACTTTGGTGGTCAGTGTAGGTGTTTCTACATCTTACAACCACTATCAACCATTACCAAAGTCCGGAATATTGTGTTCTCGCACCAATAGCTACCACCACCTTTTGTGCCTATTTTTAACATGGTGTAATCATCAGTTTGGAGAGCAGGACAGCCGACGTACCACCAATGAAATTGGGCTACAATCCTGTCTCAAAGTCCACCTTGAATTATCCCAATTTAATTGTTGTCCACAGCAATGTTCAAACTGTGATCTCTACAGAGGCCAGATGATATGAAACTCATTTTACGACAGCAAATGGTCTGGTATGAAGGAAGATATTTCTCAGGAAGATTTCGACTTCAACTCGTCGCGGATAATTGAAAAGTAAAAGTGTTATTAATTTTTCTTTTTATTTTGTTTTATTAGCCATAGTTATATTTGCTAACATAAATGGTAGAGATAGATACGCATGTTGTATATTATTATATGTTATGCTTTGCGAAAAACCCACGCATTATTTTAGTTATCTGATAATATAAAATGCCTATAAAGTTTTAACACTATTTTAACGTTATAAATACTATTAACTTAAGTACTTAGTAATAGTAGATTAAAGCGGTTTCACATTGCTTAAATTGACATAAGACGTTTAAAAAAATTCAAATGTAATAATAAAAAATGAAAAAAATTGTGTTTTTGCAGAATTTACTTTGAACTTGATAAGTATGCTAAAGGACGTCATAAAAATTGAAATAAATGGTTTTGAATTTGCAAAATTGTTCAACTTGCATGAACATCAAAGTTGGATTATATCTTACGACTTTTCGTTTTTAATTTTCCGAAAAAAATTTACAACAGAAAAAAGATTAACCATATTTAAATTTTATTTTATTTATTGTATTGTACGAATATAATGTGAAATTAAAACATTAGAGAACACTAAAACAAGGTTCTTTTGAATTATAATGATCATAGATTTAGAAAACATATTTGTCACGGCCTGTCCTAAGCCTTTTCTGCCTACATTATAATATTTAAAACGGCTTTTGAGCAAAATTAAACCATAAAAGTGATTTTTAATTCTGTTTACGACTCGCAAAAACCAAAGATAATACCACATTGTATATAATATTATAAGGATTATCCGTTTCATGAAATGTGAAGTGTGATTTATGATAGCAGTTTATTTTAACGATACGATCGTTTCGTGATTTCACGAATATCTAACAAGTTGCGAGTGTTGTGATCATTTCATATTGGGGTCTTGTTCAATATGCGATTTTTTTTTAATCTACATCATTTTTGCTACTCTTAAACGTCAAACGTCAAAATTTTAAAATGTCAACATTTTACAGATAATAAATGCTTTCGATGCGAAGTCCGCTTTAAAAAACAGTGTTAATATACACTTGACATTGGCGAAATCTAAAAGGAAACGCATTAATCCAAAAGATAGATAGATAGTTATTATCATCAACGTGATAAGTTTAGGAAAGGAAACAATCGAAGCATTTTTAATTTATCTGTAACCCCGATTTCTTACTGGTGGTAGGACTGCCTATTTCTGTCGTAAAGCAGTAATGCGCTTCGGTTTTAAGGGCGTGGCAGCCGTTGTACTGCTAAAAACTGAGACCTTACAACTCAAGGTAGGTGGCGCATTTACGTTGTAGATGTCTATGGGCTCCGGTAATCACTTAACAACACCAGGTGGGCCGTGAGCCGGTCCACCCATTTAAGCAATAAAAAAAAAGATTTACGAGAGAAACTACTCGATTATTTATATATTTTTTCCGCTCTTAAAAACTGAGCACTTTTTTCTCTGTCAATAAATTTTTAAGAAGATTAACATTTCAACGCTAATTTCAAGTTTCGTTGAGTCTAGAAATGTGTTATCTTCTGTTATAGAATTCATAAAAAAAGAGGTTTTTGTCTTCTTCATCGCTGAATGCTTGATCAACAGTTACTATTCTTGATCGAAGGCTGAATGCGTATTTCTTGTGACGAAAATTGGATAGTTATACCACCCGCAGACTCAATGCCCAGTGGGAGGTCTAATATCTATAAACTATTCTATACGGTATGTTTATCCACTCGTATTGAGTTATATCATTTATTTGCATCAGTTAGACTTCACACAGGTAAAAAATAATTGATTCGTCATCCGATTAAATTGTTATTTGCCGTCAAACTAAAAAGCTTTTAAGTATTATTTCGTAAAATCATATTTGATTAGGAAATTATTTCGCACTAAGATAGAGAAATAGGCAGGATGCTAATCGTGCGGGTCTATATTACGCTTTACCTCTAATAAGGAATATAAAAACCACCATCTGTGCAATAAAAAAGGAACAGTTAATGGTTTTTAGGGCTATTTTATATTAGGTAGTGATCACCAAATGATTTTGTTCATAATTATTGAAGCCTCGATATTTAAATTATATATAGTTTGTCTGTCTGATCTTTTCTGTCTGTTTGACGTTTTTAAGAAGAATAAAAGTATTTGAATGAACACATCATTAATAACACTAAGTTCAATAATAACTAGACAACAAAAAATTGCTTGACAGAAACTTCTAGTCAATCGTTTCGTTTTTATCATTCATATAGTTTTTTTATTGCCTTTGTAGGTAGACGAACATACAGCCCAACCGATGGTAAGTGGTCACCGTCGCTCATGGACATCAGCAAAGCCAGGGGCAGAGCCAAGCCGCTGCCTACCGTTAAGTACTCTCCGCGAGCCTCGTTTGAAGAAGGACATGTCATAGCGCATAGATGTAAACATAGCACTGCTGTATCTTTTTCCGTGTATATTATTAATTAAAACTTCATAGTGGCTAATTGAACTGAACAAACGTTTAAATCATATTTCCAGCAGCCTGAGTTATGATTGTTAAAATATTTATTAACAACATTCATATTAATATCGACCGGTTAGTTTTTGTGTAGATTTTATTGTCTCGCGAAACCTGGTCCGTTCCGCTGCTTTATTGCTTCAAACTCAATTAAGTTCTGTACATAGCATAGTAAATTTTTTTTAAATATTGTTTTTGTTGGCGAATACATTTTGTCTATTTGTATTTTAAATTTCAATTAATAAAACAAATTAATAATTTCGTCAGGTTTTGCGAGCCGTAGACATAATTTGAAACTGAATTAACGAATTAATTTTAAGTTTTTCATTAACATTATATTGTTTGTGACGTTTCAAATATTTTACAGTTTTCGTGACCGCGATCCCGTAAAACCGTAAAAGCAATTTTAATGAAATAAAACAAACTGTTAACACGCATGCAAGAATTGGTCGTGTTGGTGAGATGCAAGGTATCGACTGCGCGATTAGTCTTCCAATCTTGGGGACAGACGAATATTTCTAATTAAACGCATCTTAAAGTAAATGTGTTCACAGAGACGGTAAAGATGAAGGAATCACAATGCTTGCTTTTTTCCTACCTATTCTAGTAAGCTCGAGGGGCTATAATATAATACTAGATTCTCCGGGTGAGTAGTTGAGCTCACGTGGTCAAACCTGACGACGTTGCTAACGCGAACCCTAGCAAGAGCAGTGCTTCATAGAATCTACCATCGGATCGCAAACGCGACCCACTGAGAAGATCCGCGGAGAAACTCAGTGGGCTGTGTCTGTGGGTTAATTTGCTCGTCGAGCCCTTTGTCGCAAGCGACAGGTTCGAAGAGAGCGATGACCGGAGTACATACTAAAATTAAAACTGAATTAAACGATTTGTATAATTATCTATGGATTAAGCACAACTATTCTACATAATATGAGCGTTTGATAGCCGTAATTACAATAAGATTGATACTTCAATTTCGGGTTTCAAATTGCGTAAAAACATTTTTATTGGGGTAACTGGGCAAACCCATTGGACGGGTTGGTGAAAGCTTCTGCCCAGGAACATTAAAGCATAGTGCCTGTCATATAAAGAAATTCTTAACGTACGAATAAGCATTTAATCATAAATTACCATTTACTTTAATTACCATTAAAGATAATCGTTTTAAATTTAACGGTAAGCCCGTTAAATTTTTCTTGTGTATATTCGAAAACATTTTTAAGTTTCAAATTGCACTAAATAGATGCACATGACATTAAGTGGTTTTTGGAATCCCTATGGGTAATAAGTATGTATATGTATTTCTATAAATCAGAATGTAAATGCCACGAACAATCTTAAAATAGGAGGGCGGATTCTTAGTTGTGCTTTGTATAATGGCTATTCCACTCTTTAAACGCATGACTGCTTCGCGGTAGAGTTACGGAGGATAGTGATACTTACCCGTGCGGACTTACTACGTCAAACATCGACAGAACGGTTTGTCTTTCTCGTTTCCGTAGCACAGGAGAAAATTCTAACACGAAGCCTTTGCCGTGCAGAAGTCAAGCTTGGACATTAGTTTCGATTTATATTAACGGTAGGCAGCGGCTTGGCTCTGCCCCTGGCATTGCTGAAGTCCATGGGCGACGGTAACCACTCACCATCAGGTGGGCCGTATGCTCGTCTGCCTACAAGGGCAATAAAAAAAAAAAAAAAAAAAAAAAAAAAAAAAAAAGATAGCATTGTCATATTTCGAAATCCATTGCATTCATATTTTGCATTCGATAACGTTTTCTCACTACCATATTTAGAGAGGAAGTTATGTAATGAATAAATTGGGTAAATTACCAAATAAATATGCATTAAAAATTATGATATATTATGATTACTAGAGGTCCCGCAGTAGTCGAAATTCGACTATATTTAATTGGAATTGTAAGTTTGTACACTATTATGATTGTATTTTGTACTTCGATAATCACAAATTTCGCCAAGACACACTATAAAAAATATTAACAAAGACAAACAATATTTAATCTCAATTTGACAACAGACGTCAAGAACAAAAGTTTGACAGTAAATAGTATGCATGCGTGTGTGCGTCAAATACATTGTATGTATTGTGTGTAATGTTTTCTTTATTGATTTAATGTATCTTTTATGCATTATTTAAAAAAAATATTAGCATTGTGCACTTCTTCTGTATATTCTCAATAAGTTTAGAAAATTTCATACTCCTCCGTTCGCGCAATTTTCGTAAAAAGGGATACAAAATTTTTGCTTCACGTATTAATATATAGATGATTTCTGGCAAACGATAATAATAATACATCATATATATCGTATCAATACATAATATAATTCATAGATAATTCACTTCATAATTAGACTCACCATGAACTCCATATGCTCAGCTACGGTGAGATCTTCGATTGCCAAGTCCTCCTGAGGCACGAAGCCTGAGATCCTGGCGATCAGGTCAGCGCCGGCTAATCTTCCATTTAGCATGAGGTAGCCTGTCAGAGCGCTCTTGTCACGACGGCTGATGGCGGCCAAGAGTGTGGTTTTTCCGGCCCCGCTAAAATGTAAAAAAGTTAATATTCAAACTGAAAGACTGTTTGCCAGACAGCGTTACCTATCTAACGCTGTTCGGATCTTTAAAAGAATTTTTGATTTTGAATATTCATATCATTTACATTTGAGAATAATCCGTTCCTAATTAGTTAACTACATAAAGAAACAAAAAATTTAAAATGGAACAAACATTACAACACTATCAAAATTCAAAGTATTCGAATTTAAAATATAAAAAAAAAGAAAAACAGAAGATTATTTCAATCTTAAGTAATAAATTCCATGAAAAAAGTTCGCATGCGAACAACTATAGTCTAAAGGTGTAACGAATGAATAAATTTTGTACCTTGAACCCATTAACGCCACCAGATTTCCGGACGAGACACTGCCGCTTACTGTTACGAAATAAACATAATATAAATTTAAAAATCTAGGATGTGGTACTATGAGAAATATTTGGACATTCGTGTTTTTTTTTTTGCTTAGATGGGTGAACGAGCTCACAGCCCACCTGGTGTTAAGTGGTTACAGACATCTACAACGTAAATGCGCCACCCACCTTGAGATAATATAAGTTCTAAGGTTTCAGTATAGTTACAACGGCTGCCCCGCCCTTCAAACCGAAACGCATTACTGTTTCACGGCAGAAATAGGCAGGGTGGTGGTACCTACCCGTGCGGACTCACAAGAGGTCCTACCACCAGTAATTACGCAAATTATGATTTTGCGGGTTTGATTTTTATTACACGATGTTATTCCTTCACCGTGGAAGTCAATCGTGAACATTTGTTGAGTACGTATTTCATTAAGGCCTTGCCTAAAAAATAATATAACGATGTCTTCGTTTAATCTAAAGTTAAGCTAATTATAGTTTAAGGCGTATAAGCGAGTTTACAGTAATACAGGATAGATGGTATCATTCGATTTCAGAAATTAGATTTAATTAATGAAAAATATAACATTTTATTAATTTATAAAATCTATGAAGTTGTAATATTTTTTAATGTATTTATTAATGAATTGAAATGCATTTCCAAGTGACTTCACAACGACGCGGATATAGTCGCCGGTACACCTAATCTAGAATAAATAAATGAAATCTCTAACATTATTCTCAAGTAAATTAAAAACTGAATTAGATTTTATTTTCAAATAAATTTTTACTCTAAACGTTGATATTTTTCACAAAAAATCTTGATATTAATCGAAAATTGAATCAACACCTAGTCGGTGTTTGACAAATTTTATTCAATTCATAAATAAATTAGCAATTTCGTTCTCTAACGCTAATGTTACGTTAAGTAGGTGTAGCTATTATATAAAACTTAATAGTTAGTCAATTTTTATAAATTATATTAAATAGTCTTATGTATATTGGATAAAAATAAAAAAGCGTCAGTGTTATTTTGCTAAGATTTTGAATTCTTATTTCCCTCACCGGAAGTTGAAAATTGATGTAGTAGAAGTTACGCAAAAAAACATGCAAAGACTCATCGCAATAGCTTCAGTGTGAAGGTTGAGACATTCTAACAGACATTATACGAAGGCTAACAAAACTTAGAAGAAGAGTTTAGATCAAAGTTTTGCTTTAGAAAACAGAACAATATATCTATCTCTTAACTTCTTAGAGACAGTGCCTTTCTATCCGATGATTTGGAAGCGAAGTAAATTGTCCCTTCGTAAAAACTTGCAACCACGTCATTCCCGGTCCACTAACGGTGCTTTTAGGTACCTCAAGCACCGGTTATCGTTCTCATCGAACCCGTCGCTTGCAACGAAGGGCTCGGCGATTAAATAAATCCACAGACACAGCCCACTGATTTTCTCGTCGGATCTTCTCAGTGGGTTGCGTTTCCAATCCGGTGGTAGATGCTGCGAAGCACTGCTCTTACTAGGGTTAGCGTTAGCAACGTCGTCAGGTTTGAGCCCCGTGTGCTCACCTACATGCTAGGTTACGTTGACATAGCCTCTCAAAGCTATCAGCTTAGGTAGGAAAAAAAAAAGTGTATTCATTAATCTAAATTGTACGTGTCGCCAGTCGATCAAGTAACAATAAATTTAAGAAAATTATCTCGTTTTTACCATCGCACCGCCCGCCACCGGAGTAGAGTTCATCCATACTACCTGGAGCCACTGCGGTCATCCACAGTGCGTTTCCAGAGATCTTTTTTGACACGTACCATCCGGCTATGGAATGAGCTCCCCTCCACGGTGTTTCCCGAGCGCTATGACATGTCCTTCTTCAAACGAGGCTTGTGGAGAGTATTAAGCGGTAGGCAGCGGCTTGGCTTTGCCCCTGGCATTGCTGAAGTCTATGGGCGACGGTAACCACTCACCATCAGGTGGGCCGTATGCCCGTATGCCTACAAAGGCAATAAAAAAAAAAAAAAGGGAGTAAAATATAAAATTAATACTCAGACATTTTTTCTTGTCTATCAAATTGTTTAAAATTTCCACTTAGTTATGTTTTGAATCGTTAATCACATGAGCCAATAGACGCAGCATTTAGGGAACCGTCTAATTTCACAACACCACAGAAATCCGGTTCTTAATCTAAATTACGAAAGAATTTAAAACGTGGCCCTTAGAACATCTTGTGGTTAGCCACGGTAAAAAGTACAAATAGACCTTGAAATTTATATCAAGTTTTGTTTGCATAGTTGTTTGTGGATTTTATTAGGTTATAACGTGTTCTTTGCAACAACTTTACCCGTGTGTAGTAAATTTTTACCCGAGTGTGTTAGTTACAGTTACAGTTACCACATCGGTTACAGCGGTAGGAATGATTTATGGGCAAATTCGCGGTTTCATTTCACTTGGTGAATTATCATTCACTGTGAAAAGTTTTCGGCTTTGAAGATTAACTAAATACCTTGCTCGGGCTATCTTATCAAAGTTGCCTAGCTATTATTAAATTTTATTATTTTTATTATATTTAAATATACATGTATTTAAACACATAAACACGAACAACGAGTGATTACTATATATAAATATATATTTGAAGGCACGGTGTGTTGTGATGTTTTTATCCCTACTTATTCGTTGGAAATCTAAGAGGTTATTCCAGCTATAAAATAAAGATGACAAAAATTTTGAGACGATATTTTCTGCCTAATTCGGGCATGGGATTCTTATTTAAAACAGATAAAATTTAGAAATTTATTTTTATTTTAAGTACTGTTTACTAATATACCACCTTAAATACCTCCGAGAGATAATGAACATATCGTGGTCACATCGTGTCAGGAATACGGAGGTTTTAAGAAGAGCCGGTATTGGCGGTATAGAGACATATTTAATGCGGCGTCAGTTGCGCTGGTGCGGCCATGTGATGAGGATGTCCAACGAGAGGATAACAAAGCGCATCTTCTACTCTGAACTCCAGACTGGCAAGCGAAAAAGTGGCGGCCAATTCTTAAGGTATAAGGATGTTCAGAAGAGGCATATGAAGAAATGCAACATTGACACCTCTCGTTGGGAAGCTCAAGCACAGAATCGTTTGGAGTGGAGACGGTTGGTACAGCAGGGCGTGCATGTCTTTGAAAACGACAGGAGGCGCGAACTGGACGACAGACGAAATAAATTGAAAAATAGACCGCCTTCCACCATTTTTTACAACTTCGTGGGTGGTGTTCTTACGTGTAGCTTCTGTTTGCGCACGTTTAAGAACAAGATAGGCTACTGTGGCCATATTAGAGCGCATGAGAGGCGCGGACATTAGCTTTTAAGTTATTAAACTGAAAAATTTGGTCGCCGTGGTCGAAACCGGCTTGGAACCATGACCTATATATATTTTTTTTATTGCTTAAATGGATGGACGAGCTCACAGCCCACCTGATGTTGTTAAGTGGTCACTGGAGCCCATAAACAACTACCACGTAAATGCGCCACCCACCTTGAGATATAATTTCTAAGGTCTCAGTATTGTTACAACGGCTACCCCACCCTTCAAACCGAAGCGCATTGCTGCTTCACGGCAGAAAATAGGCGGGATGGTGGTACCTACCTGTGCAGACTCACAAGAGGTCCTACCACCAGTAATTACGCAAATTATAGCTTTGCGGGTTTGATTGTTATTACACGAAGCTATTCCTTCACCGTGGAAGTCAATCGTGAACATTTGTTGAGTACATATTTCATTAGAAAATTTGGTACCCGCCTGAGATTCGAACACCGGTGCATCGCTCAACACGAATGCACCGGACGTCTTATCCGTTAGGCCGACGACGACTTCATATTGGTATTATCTTTCTGAAGTTGGCCATCAGTCATCATAGTTAGATTAATACAATTACGATATCCCATGTATAAAGTTGAAACTGCCTACGTTTATGTCACTTTGTATTTTGCCCTGACTTACTATGATGGTAATGGATCGCTGATTGTAACTGTATCAGCATTGGAACGGATAATCTAGCTAATGAAACATAAAATATGGAATCATTATCTTCGAATTTGTACTTATCCTTAATTTTCATTAAATATTCATCATAAATTTACATGTGTTATACTACTTAATGCTTTCAAATTTGCATACACTGCGGCTAGTGATATTATTATGACTATATTAATTAATTCTCTATTATTATTATTCTGAATATTGATTGATGTGATCAATATTTGTTTAGGTTTATCACGCACATCTGGTCAAAAAGTATCATTGCTTTTATTAAAATATGACAAAATAATTATTAAGCTTACTTTTATATTTATTCTGAATAACGATGATAGATTTTGTTTTTTGCTCACGATTCGATTTTGTGAATCTAAATTGCTGTAATTGCATAATCATTTTTGTTTTTCTGAGGTTTCCCGGCAGAGGTCATTTTTAGTCTTAAAGCCGCATCTGCTTCTTATCTATATTATATTAATACGTGAAGTAAAACTTTTGTACTTGTGATATTTTTCACACTTATAGAGGATATAGAGAAGGAGTGCAGAATGCTAATTTTTTTTTCGATTATGCATTAAAATATATCAAATCATTAAAAAAACATTACACACCTACAATGTATTTGACACACACACGCATATATACTACTTGGTTTACTGTCAAGCTTTTGTTATTTAAAAAAATCTGTTGCCAAATTAATATTAATATACTCGTATATTACATTATAAGCTTAATTTAAGATTGTCTTTAATATTATTTGTCTATAATGTAGCCTTGACGAAATCTGTGTACTATAGAAGTTAAGTCTTTGATAATAGAACCTTATTAATGTCCAAGCTTATAATTTAAATTTATAATTATGGTCAAATTTCGACCGCTGGGCAACCACTAGTATTATTATTTGTTCAATGTTCGCAATTGATTACTTTTTGGATGCAATCAGTTTGAAGGACAGAAAAGCCGTGATGCAATAGAATTGAAAAGGAGATCTTTTGTGGGTTTCTCTAAAATATATTCATATTCTGATAACTCTATCCTATGATCTAAATGCCACTATATGAGAAAGGTCTTAGTTAATATTAAATTTTATTAGTAATTTTTACCTAAGACTCTCAAACATCGAGACAAATAAATCACAGAGATATTTGCTAATAAACTCAATAAATAAACATAATCAATAACATACTTTTAAATTTCGGGTATTTTAGCTCATTTTACAAGAAAATAAAATATGTAAATGTCAAATTCAAATCATTTTCTTTTGTGATTATATAATTTTATCGAAATGCGCTTTAAATCATATGATTTATGCCATATTATTGTTGGCAAAAATATTATAATGGTCTCCTCGCTAAAATATATAATATAATTAGGAAACCGTCTATTGACAAAAATAGATTAGAAATAAACATGTTAGCTATCCATGATTTTAAATATTTTTAAACCGACTTCAAGTTACAAAGTTTGTTCAAGTTACGAAAAACAAGTTTGAAAATTTGTTACATTATTTCTGTGAATACAGAGTCAATCTATCTAAATTCAGAAACTAAAGGTTTGAACACTAGTTTCCATCCTCGCAATTCGAACCTGCACATGACTTTAAAATGAAATATTTAATATTATTAAAGGTTTCTTTTTAATATCAAAAGAAATTTACCTTCCGTCATCACTGATTGAATTAAAAGATATCGAGAAGAAGAAGGAAGGATAAAATTAGAAATGAAGAATTAAGGAGAAGTCTGAAAGCAGTGCTAGTCACAGAGAAATGAAGAGTGGAAGGTTATCGCGGTATGCAAAGAGAGGATGATTATGTAGCCAAAAAGATCCTGATATAAGAGTGAGAGGTAACGAGAGAAGTGAACGCCGTAACAATAGTTGGATTAGTTGTATTAAAGAGGACATGCGAGAGAAAGATGTGAGTGAGAGGAGAGAGATAAGCCTGAATAGAAAAAGAGAACATAAAACACCGACTCCACATAATTTGGGATAAGGGCAAGAAGAAAAAGAATTAAAGAAGAAAAAAAAAAGAATGTAAAAAAAACCTCTGTTATAGTTGTTGCATAATTAATATACAAAATTGCCTTTTTCGTTATCTTACCTTTCACATTAATTTACCTTGATTTTATTGTAACAACATTAAAAAAAAACTAGAGATTGTAATAGTAAATAGAGAACTCGAAATTACTCGTGCATTCAATTTTGTGTGATCGTAAAATCTCCGTGAAAACTTACATAAACGGATCTTAATAATGGTGATCAGACATCGATAAATTAAAATATTAAATGTTAGATACATAAGGAGGATAAATTCGTTAAACCTGATTATGTGTTTTGCACCTGTGTATTTATTTAAAATATATTTGTTGTTATAGCATTAACAATAGCAAAACATGTGTAATAAAATAGATGAACCACAACGTCTAGTTTGCATAAACTCATTTACTGACTTTATTTCGTTTTTATTACCGTCATCAATTATATTTCGATATCTTTGAAACTAGCGAATTTTGTGCTAAAACAAGTTTTTTTTCCCTACCTTAGCTGATGGTCTAGAGAGACTATATCAGTGTCACCGAGCTAGTAGGTGAGCTCACGGGGCTCAAACCTGATGACGTTGCTAACATGAACCCTAGTAAGAGCCGTGCTTAGCAGAATCTACTACCGGATCGGAAGCACGACCCACTGAGAAGATCCGGCGAGAAGCTTAGTAGGTTGTGTCTGTGGGTTAATTTACTCGTCGAGCCCTTCATCGCAAGCAACGGGTTCGACGAGAACGATGACCGGAAAATAAGTTGATAATCGGAGAAAATTATTAATATTTTCTTTATAGGTAACTACTCAAACCCAGATCGCTTTGCTGGCGATGTTTGTTTTCATTTTAATTCGTTGGCTATCCAAGCTTACAGGATATTTAAACATATACATTATAAAGACATAAAAGCTGTAAAACTATAGTAAAGCATGTTTGTAAATCAATGAAATGGCAAAATACCTCCATGCAACACTTTAACCTCTTCATAGACCGCCGATCTCCACATGCTAGTGTGTATCTTCTTCTTTCTAAACACAGATAAGTCCTTCCAAGCTAATGTCAGATTCTCCGGGCTATCTCCCATCACTCCCATTTCGTCGTCCTCCCAGTTGACCACGGCTCCGGTGAGGACATTGCGCGTGGGTAGCTTAAGATTGTATTCTTTCATGTTGAGGATGTTACGTCATTGGGTTCTGAAACGAAATGAGCTTATTAGAAATATGAACTTTAATGGCTCAGAAACGAATAAAATGTGATATTTTTATCTTTTAACTAGCTGACCCGGCAGACTTCGTAGTGCCTCAATCGATAAAGAAAAGATCTAAACTATTGTATAAAATAAACTTAAAACAAACAAAAGGAATCCGTCCGACGGGGGACACATGTAAGGAAAAACAAAATTGTTATTTTTATTTAATTCTGAGCATTTTCATATTTATCTACCTTTTAAACCTTTTCTGGACTTCCACAAATAATTCAAGACCAAAATTAGCCAAATCGGTCTAGCCATTCTCGAATTTTAGCGAGACTAACGAACAGCTATTGATTTTTATATATAGAGATATAGATAGATAGATTTTAATGTTTATAATAATAAAATGCAAATTAAAACCAAATCAAACCAAACCATAGAAATGAACGGATGAATCAAAATAAACACCTTAAGGAGAAACAAAAAAGTCCCTCCCTATAGCACGATGTAATGGATGCTGCATCAGGCAGGCGACAGTCTTAAAACTATTGCTAAATCTCTATGCAGCATGTATATACTGCGCTGAATTTACATAATCTAGGATACGGGCAAAAAGAAGAAGAACAATATGCTTACAAAAAAAATTTGACTAATCGGTAAATCGATAAATCTTTGAAACACACAGTATTTCTGAACTGAAACTGCTCAAGTTATCGACAATTCTCGTAGACCAAATTTTTCAATAAAACCGAACACGCCCCTGGGACGCAAACCAACACATTTGTTATTTAATGAAGCCACACAAATTTAATATAAATTAGAAGACCTGTCCGGGGCTTATTGATTTGCTTGTATTGTGTTGTTAATAAGAAGTACAGTGTGCATGCTTACAAAAGGCATGCGCTAAGTAATTATCTGAAAAGAAAATATGTCTTTGTCAAAAATGAGGAGCTTGTACCATTTCGCACTGGTGGTAGGACCTCTTGTGAGTCCCCACGGGTAGGCACCACCACCCCGCCTATTTCTGCCGTGAAGCAGTAATGCGTTTCGATTTGAAGGGTGGGGCCGTTGTAACTATACTGATACCTTAGAACTCATATCTCAAGGTGATGTAGATGTAGAGGTAGATGTCTTTGGGCTCCAGCAACCACTTAACACCAGGTGGGCTGTGAGCTAGTCCACCCATCTAAGCAATAAAAAAAAACGTTTAATAAATTTTAAATCCAAATAGAAATGGTTTTTGTACCAACCAAGATTCATTTACAGTCAATCCGCTCTTTAAATTGATCAAACCGTCAATACTTCCTGTTTTAAGTTTACCAATTGACCCGATTTAGTGTTTCGACATTTTTTTTTTGTATCATTCAACAATACAGTCTTCGATTGTATGTTCTTATAATAATGTCCAGTTACAGATTTAAATTCGTGTAATATTTATTTCGATTGATTCCTCGCGTATCACTCAAGGATCCTAAAGACACCTTAGGCAGAGTAGGAGCATATTTGTTTTTTGTAAAGATGAATAGGATAGTTAATTTCTCATTCGTCGCGAGGTTACTGGAGTTCATGGAGATTATAAACTGAATAATGCTTCCCACCTTCGGGCATGAACTCGAAGTCTTATTAGTGCTGTACAAATCGGACCGCATGAGTGATTCGCGGTAATAATTATAAGCCAGATAGTGGTACCCGGTGGTAGGATTACAGATATATATATAAATAAAGCTAGTTACGTAATTTTTTGTGGCACAATCTCAAACTGTTTTTGCAGTAGGCAACAACCTTCCTATACATCTGTTATTGCTGATGTCCGTAAACGATGTGATCATTTACCATCAAATAGATCCCAAGCTTGTTTACCTACAATCTTAAAAAAAATTTAAAGAACTCTGATATTAATCAAACTACGGTTAATAGCCGCACTTGGGCTTTGAAGCTTAAGTTAATCTCTTAAAATTTTCGGCTCCTTGCATTATTTGAAATAAAAAAATACAATACCTAGCCTATGATGTTCAGTATAAAAACAACGTGTAACGAATTACACCATGATAGACTATGAAAAAAAAGATACAGCGTGCAAAAAAGCATCAGTGCAAAATCTTAACACGTAAAATATTTGTTATTAAATTATACGATCATGATTTGTGTGTGAAAAAAGTAAATCCGATACTAAGCTCGCGGATGTTCGGGTTTCAATATTAAACACGAGTGTGTTTTCATTACTCGAGTTATAAATAAACTTTGTAGATGACATTATTGTAGAAGGCAGTGCTTAGCAATATGGTAATTAGCGCTGTAGTACAGAGCACCCTATTTACATATATAAAACGTAGAGGATATATTCTAAACGACAATGATGTTGCATATTGCAGTAGTAAATAGCATGCTATTTATAAAAAAATACTCCATGAATTAGGTAGTGCTATGGAATGTGGTGTTTAACGCTGTAGTGGGATAGCACGCTATTAATTTAAGTTAAACTTAGACGATATATTATAGCTTACGTTAATGGTGCTATAGTGCATGTTGTAGAAGTCAATAATAGCACGCTATTAACAAATTTTGTCGCTGGGTCTTTAGTAAAATGATATCGTAACCTCACTAATGATTTTGTAATTGCAAGAATTATTGTATTATGTTCGATAGTTGTCTGCGTCACACATATCAGTTTTAAGTCGTTTTTTCGACATTGTAATTTCTATACTATCTATATTAATATTATAAAGAGGAAATATTTGTTTGTTTGTTTGTTTCGAATAGGCTCCGAAACTACTGGACCGATTTGAAAAAATCTTTTTCCATTAGAAGCCGACATTGTCCCTGATGAACATAGGCTACTTTTTTTAATTTTTTTTTTTTTTTTTTTGGTTTCATGTGTGTTTTAATGTTTCCGAAGCGAAGCGAGGGCGGGTCGCTAGTCACTTAATAAAGTGACATTATGAAACAATAGTTCTTGATATATCCAAGAGCTAGCAGAACTGGTCGAGATTGAAATATGTTCGATTATGAATTTGTTTTTGAATAGAATGCCATAATGAGATAAGTTATGACTAAGATTATCCATAATTAAAAAACCTTTAGAATATTTTACACAATAAGAGTATGCTAATGTCGTCGAGAAGTTTAAATATTCGAAGCGACTGAAATGAAAATTGAAAAAACATGTGTGGTGTCGTGGAAACGAAGCCCCTTATTATAAAAATATTAATTTTAAGTTCTATTCGAGGTATAAAGAAAATAATTATTCGGGTATACGTTTTTTATTATGATTTTTATATTCATAAAAAAAAAGAAGACCAAAACCAAAACAAATTAATATACACTAAAAACAATAATCATCGAAATCGGTTGGCTTGATATTGAGTTATTGAGTTATTTATCTATTTGTCGCGCACGTACTTAATGCATATTTAAGGCTTATATGGTTTTCTCATGGATACCATTATCAGAACTGGACTAAATTGAAATGAGACCACACGGAAAGCGTCAACTTTCTAATAAAAAAAGAATCATCAAAATCGATTCACCTAGTCAAAAGTTATGAAGTAACAAACATAAAATCTTACGTTACGGACGTTTTTTCTCGGCTAGGGTACCGCATCGTCCCATAAGGAGCTTCGTTCTATTAATGAACATGAGAATAAGCCGCAAAAATATTCAATCATTTTGAAGGTGGGCGCCGACAATCATCTTGTCGTGTGACAGACCACTTAATATTAGGTAGGCCAAAAGCTTACCCATCGACAAATAGTAAGACGGATATAAAATTTAGAATAAGATATAGAATTACGTTGAATTGAATTCAAGGCATTTTTTGTGTTCACAGTCACGTGTAACATATCTGACATAATATTGTGTAATCTTATTAATTGAGTTTTAACTAAAACCTGCCAAGCTGTGTTATTAAAATTTATAAAGCTATGAATTTATTTAATTTAAACGTCAAGGAATTTTAAATTGACTAGACATTATGTTAGAAATTCGTTGGAATAATGAATGAATGAAACTCAAATAGGTATTACATTTTCTCTTTTGTTTTGTACCTTTTTGTTAGGACTAAAAGCTGAAAAAAAATAGTTTTCTATTTTTTTTTAAATGATATTACAAAACTTTGTACTGAGACTAAGAATAAAATCGATTGACAGAAAGAGTTTTTTTTTTGTTAGAGAGTAAACAAGTTACTGAAATAAATTGTCATTCCACATTTATATGTATTTAGAAGTATCATAAAAAATATAGAATTAAAAAAATGCCTTTTTACAATACCACGAACATGAACTCGTTAGATTGTATGGAAATCGTTAATATACCGGGTTCTTTTGCAACTATTCTTGCGGTAACGACCTTTTTCATTCATCAAAAGATCCCAATTAAAATATAGTCGTCAAAATGTCTATAATAAGTTTCAATTATAATATTTAGATAAAGTTGTGGCTTGTTTTTCTTGCAATTAGCACGTGTTCAAACCAGGTGGAATATTTTACTAAATATACTGGCATATCAGTCTGACTAGTGAATCTTATCTCCAAAATTATACATAGTTTATCAAACATAGCTTGCACGTGGGGTCAGGTTCGACACGCGAGTATCACAAAACCTTGTCTTTTCTTTTCAATATTAGTCGAGAGTTATTCATCTATCAAGTGCTCCGCGTATCAAGCAATGTTGAACAGACTATAGTTGAGTCGTCTATTATCAAAGGTGGCAATCTGTGCATTTGGACAAAAATTTTTTATTGATATGTCAATACAGATTGATTTGAATATAATCGTCTCCTTCAAAGAATGCGGTTCAAAACCTGCATTAAATAAAGGTTAATAGTTAACCTGTTATTTATCTAAGATGTCGTTCCGAAGAGTTTTGTGACTGCCAATGGAATACAAAGTCAATAATTCGTTTTTCTGATTTACCAATCATTGTCCAAAAGTCAGATTGCCGGCTTTGATAATAGTCGACTCAGTTAGTACAATTCTACCAGATTATCTTGAGAAGACTACATTTGGATTCACAATTAATAATCCAACTTACATATCTGACGAACCTTATATGTAGATTAAGTTTTATGAAATTTATGTCGATCTGTTACGATTTCTTTAATGTTCAAACTAGTTTTATGTCCGATCGTGTAATTGACCTGTAGAAAGATCTTTATTTTTCAAGTATGTGTTTATGTTATAGCGAACATAAATGTTTGTTTTATTTTAACTGGATAACGATTTTCTGGATAAAGTTTCGTGTTTTCGGAGATTGTTTGTTGATGATGAAGGAATAAAGTCATGTGACAATGAAACCAGCAAAACAATGTAGTGTTATTACTAAAAGAAGGGCGTCTTTTAAGCCAGCACGAGGACCATCAAAGTTGTTTATTTTTGGTGCATTTTTGGTGGAGAATCGACATGCATTCCAGTTTGAAGCCGTTATAGTATAATATATACATGTGATTTGCAGGTCAAGACTTAAAATGGGTGACGGAAATCACAGTGCCATGTCTGTGAGTTCCGATAGCAACTTAAAATGATATTGGCGGTATACTCGTCTCTTTGTCCAACCAGAACATAACCAAAACTTATCGTAAAATTTGTAGATACTTATAGCCTAATCGCATATAATTTAAAAACCACTATAATTTGTTCCATATAATTTCGGTCAAAACTCAAAATATATCTTGGAATATATAGGCACCTTAGGACCGACCTGAATGTCGGGATATAAGTAGTCACCATCGCTCATAGATAGCAGCAATGCCAGGGATACAGTTAAGCTGCTAGCTACGGCTGACGATCTTCAAACTTGATTTCGAGAAGGACATGTCATAGTCGAGAAAACCCTTTGAAGGGTAGTTCATTTCAAAGCCGGAGGGTACGTGGCACAAAATATCTCTGGCACTTCCTCTCTGTTCCGCTCTCAGATGGTGCGATGGTAAAATGCAGTTGAAGGAATAATCTCCAAGAATTCCTCAGAGCATTCTCCATGGAACATACAGTGCAAAACACAGAGGAAGTCCCTCCGTAAACCCGGAGGCTCTTAGCAATTAGCGAGAAAGCGGTACTAACTATCCTTAACCCATAAGCTTTTTTGTTTGCGATTTCGATAAAGGCTTTTCAATTCTATTCCATTCGCAGCCGAGCTTGCTCCACCAATATCTAGGACAGATTTTACATGAGATTAAACCGTAAAAGTATTTGATCATGTTTAATAATGACGCGTATCATGTGACATAGGTATACCGTGCGTGTAACACAAGTCTGTTGTGGTATTAAATAAGGGAAAGTCGGACGCTCCATTTACCTACCACACAATGCACACAACGCTATCGTACTTAGCACGCCAATACGTTAGCCATAAGTTATTATGGCTTACCGAAAATAATTATTTTATTGAAAATAACTAGTTTACCATTAACGACGAATTAAAGGCGATAGTCGAAGCTGATGATACTCAATCTACTGTAACTCAACTTACTGGTAGTAGAACCTCTAGTGAGTCCGCACGGGTAGGTACCACCACCCCGTTTATTTCTGCCGTGAAGCAGTAGTGCATTTCGGTTTGAAAGGTGGGGCAGCCGTTGTAACTATACTGAGACCTTAGAACTTATATCTCAAGGTCGGTGGCGCATTTACGTTGTAGATGTCTATGAGCTCCAGTAACCACTTAACAAAAGGTGGGCTGTGAGCTCATTAACCTACCAAAGCAATAAAGAAAAGTTAGCAACAGCTTTCAACGTAATCATCAAAATAATATTGATCCACTTGCATTAAACTGTCAAGGGAAAATGATTTGATGAGTGGGTGCCACACCAACTAGATGATCGCCAACGCGACGAATGCGTTAAGGTGTGCCTTACTTATCAGACACCGAAAATAAGGAACTTGAACCGCATTGTCACTTGTCAAGAATAATGGGTTCTTCTTGATAAACCTAAACGGTTCTCATGTTGGTTAGACCCTGGTTCAAAATCTAGATAACGGCTCAAACAAAAAATTACGTCTATAAAAAACTAGTATTAGTAAGTAGTTGGCAGTAGTAATAGTAGTAGAAATCACCATCCTGCAAATTTAAGCTTTTTTTTTTATTGCCTTTGTTGGCAGACGAGCGTACGGCCCACCTGATGGTAAGTGGTTACCGTCGCCCATGGACTTCAGCAATCCCAGGAGCAGAGCCAAGCCGCTGCCTACGCGCGACGCAATCGATAATAATGGAACAAAGGGTGCCACATTCTTAATTGAAATTCAGTTAATACATTCTGCTACTTCAAACGAGTCGACCGCGAGCTCACACATTTACTTGTATGTACCTAGTCTAGTAAAATACATACTTATCCGTCTTTCTAGGCTAAATTGTAATAAATAAAGAACCACTGTAGTGGGTAATAGCTCTGGTCAGAGCTAATGAATACACATACGCGTCTCTTAAATACATACAGTCTCATGGAAAATTTCTTGAGTTAATATACAAAAATTATTCAAACTAGTTATTCTAAAACAATCACCTTGACATGCCGTAGCTACCATAAAGATACGAGCTGTGGGTAGTTACGAACTAAACTTAGTTAAGAACCTGATATTGAATATTAATCTTTATGCTTTTTTTACGGGCAATTAGGCAGCTTGTAGACTCAAAGTCTACGGAAAGTGTACGTTTTTTTTTTTTTTTTCCTTTTTAGGCAGACGAGCATACGGCCCACCTGATGGTGAATGGTTACCGTCGCCCATGAACTTCAGCAATGCCAAGGGCAGAGCCAAGCCGCTGCCTACCGCTTAATACTCTCCACAAGCCTCGTTTGAAGAAGGACATGTCATAGCGCTCGGGAAACACCGTGGAGGAGAGCTCATTCCATAGCTGGATGGTACGTGGCAAAAAAGATCTCTGGAAACGTACTGTGGATGACCGCAGTGGCTCCAGGTAGTATGGATGAACTCTACTCCGGTGGCGGGCGGTTACGTATGTAAGTAATGTCCTTATGTATGTCAGGTGGTATTTCCATAGGAAGCTTCCTGGATTTATTTTTTGCATAGTCTCACGGCTAATTCGGTGTTAAGTGGAACTTATAAACATCACTACGTCATTGAGGTTGACGTCCCTGTTGTATTCTGTTGTTATATTATTGTTTATACATACTCTGAGGTTATGACCCCCCGTCGCCGTCTGAAAGACCCTACTGCTGGATCTAGCATGGAGTACGTCAGATAAGCTACTGATTTGTATTCTATAAATATATAAAAAAAACAACTACGTAAAAAGCAAAAAAGCAAACCTGACGGACATACTTTGAAATAAAATAACGAATAAAATGAAATATGTCTTACCCGATTTTAAATGTTAAATGTTACCCAATGTGGTTTAACCTTTCAAAAGTGAGTTCTAATTTGAACCGAGATTTATGTAATCAATTTAAATAAATTACAATCGAACTATAAAAAGTGGCAATAATAAAATTATTTGAAGGTCAAAAAGACCACGTGCAAGATAAACAAGGATACGAAATAATTGTCGCCTTATGTACACGAAGGATCACTCTGAAACAATCAGATCTTTCACTTTTTGGTTAGCAAGATGTGTGGACAGCCTGCCTTGTATAAAGTTATTGTCGTTATAGACATCAATAATACGATGGACCAAGCGTCTATCTTGTACCCATACGAATGTCTACTCTGCTTAGACCACCAATTGACAATAACTCATAAACAAAAACCACTGAGTTTCTCGCCGAATCTTTTCAGTGATAGAAGATCATAATCTCCACAGTAGATTCAGTGAAGCACTGCTCTTGCTAGGGCTAGTATTAGCAAGTCGTACCAGATTGAGCCCCGTGATCTCACCTACCAAACCGTCTGTAGCCGGAAAAACCTTAGACTACCCTTAAACTTAGGCTTAAAAATTTTTAAATTAAGAATATAAATGCTCTTTGACCAACACCTGACTACTAAAAATCGTTTTATCTTCTTGTCACCTATTACACAACTTACACTCCGAGATAACAACACACCGTGGTATAACAATGTGTGAGCATGAAAAAATATATCTCGCTGTTAGCTTCCATGATATAAGTTCGGTGCTATTTACACAGCCCAATTGAGGCTTCGATCTTATGGTACAAAGTAGGTGACGGGACTAACTTAGTGATGTCTATAGGGTCTGGTGACTAAGTTAACACAAGGGAGACTTCGTTCAACAAAACAGGTAGCATGCTTGGGTAAACGCACAAAAATATGAGCTTCGCAATTTACATATCGTGGTCAATTTCAAACCCGTTCTTAAAAGTAACTGAATTCTTTCCTAGTCTTTTACAAACCAAACGTATCATACGTTTTACATATTACTTAATGATTTTCTGAGATTATCTGTTCGATAAAAAACTAGCCTTCTCGAATGCTATTAACAAGGGGCCTACAATAATCATATTTCATTCTAAACTAGGCGTTAGTGAACCGGTTTTCCGGAATCTTATAATTACGGATGCGAAAGATTTCCGATGAACCACCAGAAAGAATTCAGTTATTGAAGGACAATTGTTTTCGGATACGAAGATGGAATGGTGGGCCCTATTCCCATTGACTATGTCAGGCTCGTACTGGCTCCTAGCCTAAGAATCTGCTTCTCATACAATCGTTTTATTTTATACTGGATGGATGAACGAAATCACGACCCACATGGTATTAACGCAATAGTGAAGTCTATTGACATGAAAACGTAAATACATATTACCTTGAGCCTCAATTATCCCACTTTTTTTCTTTTTTTTTCCCTACCCTTTCGCTGGTAGCCTAAGGGGCTATTCTAGCTACACCCGGATGGGTAGGTGAGCTCATGGGTTCAACTTGAGAAAATTTGCAAACACTAGTCCTAGCAAGGGCAGTGCTTCGCAGAATCTGCCACCTGATAGAATCGCGACCCACTGAGAAGAATTATCCCACCTTTCAAGCCAAAAAGTACTTTCTATTCCTTCACAGCAAAAATAAGAATAATGGTTGTACTCGTGATTGAAATAGTGGTATCACCAATTATTAAATAATGTAAAAAGAAAGCAGGTTTGTTTATTATGATAAAAAATTATTTCTTCATCGTAGAAGTTTGTGAACGCGTGTTAAGTACGTATTTACTTTGTGAAAATTAGCTTCTACCTGCGGGATTTGGACACCCGTTTAGTCGCATCACTCGATAACATTACACCGGGCGAGATATCCTCAGGGTAACAACGACTTCTGTATTTATTTATTTTTTATTGAAGGAGGACTGGTGGCCCGGAGGCCTTTCCAGTTTCACCATGACAGGTGGGCGAGCAAAGGCTCAGCCAAGAGGGGTGGGATTTGCTAACGGCTGACGGAGCGTCTCCAAAGGAGACCTAACAAATCAAGAGCAACTGCTTCGCAGAATCTACCACCGCATCGGAATCGTTTCTGGTGTTGCTAATAGATCAATGGCGTACTGATGCGAAAGCAAATAGCGATGGTAAAGACTCAATATCAATAATCGATTCATTGATCGATCGACCATCGATTATTTAAGGTCCAATGGATTTCATGGTGTCCAGCATTCCTCAGAAACATAACATAATCGTTAACTAATTTACATTGTTTGTTTATGCGTTTTTTAATTACAATACGATTTTTTAATTGACATTTAACATCATTGAATGCTATTAAAATCATTATTTAAATTATTCTAAGTAAAGCTAACAGGCTCCAAATGTGCAAGTAGGTACATATTGCACAATGTCTTTTAATTGAGCTTTTAATTGATATTCGGTATTTATATATATTGTTTTCTTTTTTTTTAATGCAAATTTCAATTTTGGTATTTTTAAATCCTTTAAACATTTTATAGTATTAAGTTTTCTGTTAATAAGCGCTACAATTTCCTGGTCTGCTTACTAAACCGCGTTCGAATGTGTATTTTAAAATTAAAAATCGATATTCACAATTTGAATAATAGATTCAAGTATTTGAGACCATTTGTATTAAGAACAACTGACGTAACACGAAGGTGGGTGGGGCTGCCCACGATGTGTTCGCATAGTAACCTTATTCTAGATTAAATTTGTTTAAATTATCTTATTCGTGAAACTTAATGAAGGAGACGACAACGGTGTATCAAATAGTTTCGTCTAATATTAACAGATTAACTTATTTTCTTTTTATGGCATTGTTTGAGAGTTTTAGAGTGCGCCTGGTGATAAATTATTACCGATTGTCATAGACATCACAATATTAATCCACCTTACAATATTCTGAACTGAGATTGCGGTAGGCAGCGGCTTGGCTCTGCCCCTGGCATTGCTGAAGTCCATGGGCGACGGTAATCAGGTGGGCCGAATGCTCGTCTGCCTACAAGGGCAATAAAAAATATAAAAGCTAGCGGAACGCAAGATTGCTTCACGATATGAATACGCAAGATTGTTGTGGCTTAAAAAACACGCCACTGTCAGACCTCAAGTTGTGTATTAAAATATTACGTCCGAAAATAGGTGAGTATGCTGCTGTCACAAATAAAGGATAAAGCATAGGTAGTCCTTTCCGAAAGAGCGAGGTCGCATACCAGTATCCTGTGATTAATTACCGCGCAGAATATTATCATTAAGATTCTCCGATAACACCACCAGTACTGGTCTAATAGATAATATATTCTGACTGATCATTAAGATTTATTACGCAATAAATATCATAAGTGGAATAAAACGAACTTTTGACCATGATACCATAAGATACCTTTTTCGCCTTCGTAATCGCTGGTGGTATTCTAGCTACGCTCGGAGAGGTAGGTGAGCTTTCGGGCTTTTTTTTTTTCGTGCTGGGGTCGAACCTCCTACGAGGTCCCCGCGCCTAGGGGCGCGCAGGGTATGTGGGACTGGTCCGCGACTGCGAGACCGCGGGCCCAAGGATGTTTTCAGGGCCCTACCCACTAAACGACTCCCCTGCACTCTTCGCCCAAGCGTCCGATCCCCTCCAAGATCAGAGCCCGGATTAGGTAGGGGGGTTACCGCGGTCAACACTGCAACCAGACAGCATCGATATCAATACAAGTAAGGCAGTCGTTGTAAAAATCTCAAAATATATTTTCAAATTAATTACTAACACGCTATAATTATTATTAGCCTTTTTAAATCACCACCCGAATCGTTGTCAGAATTGTCTATTATTATATCACAAAAGCACATGGCTTATTACTAACGAAGGCAGTCGAACATGATATTCAAATGAATGACGTCATCATTTAAATAACTGCATTAATTTATAATTGACCTATTGACTCAAGATTTTACTCAGATTAAAAAGCGATAGATATATTGCAAGGCAAGGTATAATATATTCCGGGCATATGGAGTATTGCCCACTACTAGTACATAATAATATGAGTTTTTTTAGGATTGAAGAATTTTCTGATTTTTTTGCCGTGAAGCAGTTTCGGTTTGAAGGGTGGGGCAGCCGTTGTAACTATACCTGAGACCTTAGAACTTATATCTCAAGGTGGGTGGCACATTTACGTTGTGGATGTCTATGGGCTCCAGTAACCACTTAAAACCAGGTGGGCCGTGAGCTCGGGCACGCATCTAAGCAAAAAAAAAAATTACTGATGGCTCGGAGGCCTTTTGAATTTCACCGCGACAGGTGGGTGAGCACGGGCTCAGCCAGGAGGGCTGTGATTTCCTAACAGCAACCCAAGCGCCTCCAAAGGAGACCCCACAACTCAAGAGCAGCTGCTTCGCGAACGAATCTACTACCGGATCGTAATCGCGACCCGCTGAGAAGATCCGGCAAGAAACTCAGCGGCTGATGATTAGGTTACTTTCTGAACTCTATATTGTAACGATCATAATCGCTTCGGGAGGTCGAAGTATTTCGATCTGTATTATAAAATTCGTAAGAATCAATACAAATATGTTTGTTTCTCTTCAGCTGAAGCAAAAAATGTTACGTCTTACAAACTGTCTCATTTTTAACTCAATTACATACGTGGTATTGTATCTATAATACTTATATATTTTTTTATCAATTTGTCAATATCCAAGTCTGCACCCAAAAATCGTCTAGACGTAGGATTTGGTAATGCATTAATGGAAAATTCATAAATTACATAATTTTTACGAATTTGGTAATCACGTGTGTATTTTTAAAACTATGCCAACGAATGCGTCGTGCCAATTGACTTAAAAAAAAACTATAATTTTTGAAACTTAATGTGCATTAGTACATGCTCTACAGATAAATTATCTTTTATAAATATAACAGGACCAATTTAATTCACTAAAAATTTACTAATTTAATTTAAAAAACTGGAACTATTAACATATATATTATAAATCTTGGAATTAGTTACAAGATTAGTGTCTAAGAATCGTCCTTGACCGTTATCAGAATCATGAATGTATTTAAAAAAAAATATAACTATCTTATTAAAATACGTATTTTATCTACGTAAATCACATTATATGTGTTTATAAATCCCACGTGTTAATTGCAATTGATTTGATAAATTTCAGTCTTGAAAAAACACCGTTGAAGTGTAAGTAAAAATATATACGAAATCAACAATCTATAGGAAGTCGAATAGGAAGTTTACGTAAATATGTTTTTCAATAAACAAATTAACGTAAACTTCTAAAGCTGAATCGCTTCGAACGACATTAAACTTAATTAATGAAATGTACTTTAGTCATTAAATTAATTTTAGGTACCTTTAAAAATTAAAAACATAAAAATGCATAGGAAAAATATTCCCACAACAACACCATCCCTACTGAAAATGTCGCATTGATGAAGCGATCAGTATTCGAATTTTTATATAATGTGCGAAATGATAAACACACTAAAAGTGCCGTATATTAATTAAGTCATAATGATGCATTCAACAAAAACTCACCTATAAAAACACGGTCAAAATAAAATCCGACTAAATGCAGGATTTCATTGAATACGTCAAACACTACACTAAGCTTGAACAATATACGTGTGATGTTTGTGGGAACCTTCAACTGACTGTCGCGTCTCACACACACACGGGCATCTCAAACAAATTAGTGTCAGACATTCCGAACTACAGGGTGTTGGTTTTTTGTTACTTTCAACTATTTCATTGGGATAAGCCTACGAAGATGTTTAGATAGCTTGTATTAGGAATATTAAGTGGGATTTTCATTACCAGCATCGAAAATCGGACTGAGAGCTGTTGCTGCACTTGCTGTTAAGCACAATAATGTAAAATGTCCATCATCTTGTGATTTAAATTGAACCAACGTTATTTTAAAACGCATCCCTGGTTTTTTATAATCATTTTAGAATTTCGACATGCCCACATCAATTAGATTTAATTTCGAGAATGTATTTAGGCTACCAAGGTACATAAAAAATATTGTCATATCAGTCGAATTGACATTATTCATATGTAGCAAATACTACTGTGAGGACCCAGTCACACATTTTAAAACATTCTCAATAATTAATTAATTCTTATTCATAATTAATTAAAAAGCTACGATTCTGGCGATACCTGTACTAGCAGATTCCTGATACATTTATCATGATGCAGAACCTCAAGCACCGGTCATCGTTCTCGTCGAACCCGTCGCTTGCGACGAAGGGCTCGACGAGTAAATTAACCCACAGACACAGCCCACTGAGTTTCTCGCCGGATCTCCTCAGTGGGTCGCGTTTCCGATCCGGTGATAAATTCTGCGAAGCACGGTTCTTGCTAGGGTTCGTGTTAGCAACGTCGTCAGGTTTGAGCCCCGTGAGCTCAACTACTAGCTAAGGTTACGCTGAAATAGCCTCTCAAGGCTACGAAGCGTAGGTAGGTTAAACAAAAAGACGCAGATCCACTTTGTTGGACACTTGCACATACTGCCTCCAGAGCTCCACTACCAGGTTACTAAATAAAATAATTATCAAGCGCTTAGAGTCAAATTAGAAAGAAACTACTATTAACAATTATCCCTAATTGTAGGATAAAATTGTTCATTAAACTAATAGGCAAATTAAAAACTATAATTTCATAATAATAGTACCACTTTTTATATTTACGGGATTATAATCAATAATTATTTAACAAAAAAATAATTAAGTTGTATTGTTAGCTGATGATTGAAAAAAAGTTACATATATCTCTAAAAAAATTCAATTCAATATATAATCTAATGTGAAAACACATTATACATATACAGTTTATATTTAACTATCTCTTATGAGGTCTTTCCGTATTTATGATATTTGATATCATCAAGTTCCTTTGCATAACACAATTATAACATGCATATGTACATGTAATGAATTCATGTCAAGCATTGAACCGTGTAAGCCAGTGAGTATCGATTTATTCACAATCATCGAGATAGAAATGATGAAATTAAGCAGAGATATTTCAGAATATGTTCTCATTCAATAAAATCTTGAGTATACCGTACTGCTAAAAACAGATTCCCGAAATCATAATAATAAAAAATCCATTGATTTCTGTGGTGCCTATTTTCCTATTGGATACCGGTAGCATAGGGAGTACAGGGTGAATATACTATTGCCAACGCACAAGCGGGGATTAATTGGAGTGGTTTAAGGGATCCGATGGTTAATAACATTAACTACCTTACAACACCGTCCGGCTTCGATTTCCCGTCAAAGTATTTTCTTATCTAATGTGTGTATAATTTGGCGCTCACACAGATGTAATTCTAGTTCGTGTACATTGATTATGGATACTTTTATAATATTACTAGCTGACCCGGCAGACGTCGTAGTGCCTCAATCGATAAATAAAAGATAAATAAAAGATTTATCTACCTTTTAAACCTTCCCTAGACTTCCACGAATAATTCAAAACCAAAATTAGCCAAATCGGTCCAGCCGTTCTCGAGTTTTCGCGAGACTAATGAACAGCAATTCATTTTTATACATATAGATTATGAATAAAGAAGCCGATCTATTAAAAAAAAACTATAATTATTTTAGTATTTAATTAGGTAATATGATTAAAAAATATTAAATGAAGAATGGACTGTTTTTTCGAATTTTTATTTTCTTAACATGTTTTAATAGTTTAATAAAAACCCAGTATCTAAAAAGTTATTTTACGATAAAAATTGCGCGTCATAAAATAACACCGAAAACCGTAATTAATGTCTTTTTTATGTGTTTATACGTATACGTATTTATTTTAGCTTTTTTTTGGTTCACGACTAAGCCAATCACACTGCTACTGACATTGCCCGAATGGCCATCTTCTGCAAAGACTTCAATGGAAGTAGCTGATGATTGTGAGCATCGGCTGCAGAATATGTGACAACACTCCACGCAGGACTTAGGCTGTGCTGCGATATTTTAAGTAATTATACAAGGTGGGCCAAAAGAAGTCATCCGATGTTGTTTGGCTCTCTTTTTTTTTCTAAATAAAAAACTTCGATTCTGTTTTTTGATTATCTTTATTTGAACCTTTAGAATTTGATTGGTCAAGTCGAGAAGATGATATCGGCCAAACGGGCGCCGTCACAATTGACTGCCTTACGGGCTCGTTTTATTGAATTTTTCATCACTTCGGCAAGAACTTCGGCAAGAACTTCGGGCGACAGATTCTCGCACTCGTGTCGAATGTTGTTCTTGAGGGTCTCGAGCTTGTTCACGTAAACGCGAGATTTTAAAAACACCCACAAAAACTGGAACGGTTAAATCTGGCGATCTTGCGGGCCAGTACAAATCGCCAAAACGAGAGACGAGGCGACCCGGGAACGCCGCCTTCAGAATATCGGTTGTGGCTCGCGCAGTGTGTGACATTGCTCCGTCCTGTTAGAACCACATATCCTCCAGTCCTAATTGGCCCTATAGCACGCACTGTCATTCATCGCTCAATATGATTTTGGTCGAAGCGTAGGTTACACGCGTTTGGCGGTCGACAACCAGCAGCTGATGCACGGACTGGACTTTGTACAGGAACATGCGCAGGTCTTTGACCAAAATTCGCCTTAGGGACGACTGGCTGATGGCTAATTGCGAGGTATGAATTGTTACGCAAAAAAATAGACACGGTTATTCTGCGTTCTTGGGGAATGTACAGCTCCATGGCTCATTCAGTTATATTCTTCACTTGTCTAGTCCACAAATATCAAAGCAGAATTGACATTGGCGGCCATTTGCAAAAATAAGAGCATCTTCCAATAGGATGATTTCTTTTGGCCCACCTTGGATATTTGATGTCATGCAATATTTTAACTCTTATCCACTAGTAATATTAATATCACCAATCCACAAATCGCATAAAAAATACCATCCAGCAACCCAGATTGAATGTACGTTTATCAAAATTTAATTCGCTGGTTGAAAATGGTAGTATTTTAAATCTAAATGCGCAAATGCGTACTAAAGCGTATTCCGATTAATAATATTATTCAGTTTGAACTTTGATAATTTAACTTCATTAATAAATAATAGTGTAATAATAATTTATTTAGTTCATGATTTTAAAAAGTCTTCCGTGGCCATGAAAACTTTAAAATATTCAAAACGCGACGCTATTTATACAATAATTATGATAGATACGAGATTAAACCTGTTTTTAATCGTGTCTACAATTCGTGAAAACCTAAGAAAATACTAACAATTCGACATGTTAGTCGAAATAAAATATATAGTCCGAACGAAAATGTTTTCAAATAGTTATTCTTATTAACATTTTATTATTGTCAATAATTTCGACACGTTAAGAATGTAAAATTAGATATTACCATTTCAAACGTGGCATTTAAATGGAAATCTTTAACTATTCGGTTGGGTTTTAAAATTATACGCCATAGTACAGAATTCGGTTGGGAATCTGACCAATAGTCGTGAATGTAAAATCTATACATGATTTAAGAGCAATTTAAATTTTGTTATATGTAGTATTAAAAAATATCACATAAGCGCATCGGGCATGCTTGCGGAGGCGCGCACCGACGATTTCTATGCCATACCTAGGCGGCACTGAAAATTTCGGGAATTAACGAAGTGACACAACATTACTATTAAAAAATGTATTTATTGCTTTTCGAAGTATTCTCCGCGAAATTTGACACATTTTTCCATACGATGGAACCAATCATTGAAGCAACCATTCCATTCGGAAGTTGGGGTCTCCAAAATGGCCGTTTTGTAGGCGTTCACAGCTTCTTCAGGTGATGAAACTCTCTGTCCACGTAATTTATTCTTTATTTTAGGGAAAGTATAGAAATTATTAGGGTTTAGGTCGGGGCTGTACGGCGGATGGTCTAATAATTCTATGTTTTCTTGCTCTAAAAACTCTTTTGTTCTGTGCGCGGTGTGAGAACTCGCATTGTCGTGATGGAGGATGATGCGGCGGTTGCAGTTCTCTTTACGGAGTTCAGAAACGACCTGTGGCAGACAAATGCTAACATACCATTCTGCATTAACCGTTCTTTGTCCCTCAAGAGGAATAGTCGTAACATGGCCGGTTTTGGAGACAAACGTGGCCACCATTTTTTTTGCAACCATCCGTGAACGAACAATTTTTGTTGGCTTTAACTCATTTTCGAACACCCAAACTCGTGACTGGTTTTTTGTTTCGGGTTCGTACGCGTATATCCAGGATTCGTCACCTGATACAATGATGTATACAGCATTTGAGGATCCTGCGTGGAAATCTTTCGAGAGTTCTGACGCACCAAGTAACGCGAGCCGCTTTTTGCTTTTCACAGAGCGAATGCGGTATCCATCGGGAAAACAACTTTTTTACATCTAATTGTTCATGCAAGATTATTTGTATTTGACTCATGCCAATGTCTAAAGTTGCCTGAATTTCGCGGTATGTCACATGTCGATCTTCCCCAATCAGCTTACGCACAGCATCAACGTTTTCTTGGGTGACTGCAGTTTTTGGACGACCTTGACGGGGATCATCACTGAACTTGACACGTCCACGTTGAAACTCAGTAAACCAGCGATAAATTGTGGTTTTGGATGGGGCTTCATCACCAAATGCAGAAATCATCCGGTCAACACACTGTTTTTGTGTTAAACCACTTCGAAAGTCATAATAAATCATCGCTCTTGAATTTTCTCGAGTCAATTCCATTTTCTCAACGACTAAACAAGTTTGACAAAACCTCGTGACAAGACCGAGAATCTTTTTTTAAATAAATAAATGGTATTCGATTTTTAAAACCAAGGAGTTTTCAATTAAAAAGATTTTAATATGACAGGAACAGTGGAAATATTCCATTTCCGATACTTTTAGTGCAGCCCTCGTATTAAGAAAGCGATGCGCGTCCTTGCTCTGTAGGGTAGGTGCTCTCCAACAGCATCCTGGCCATGATATTCTCTAGATTAGATGGACCTTTGCTCAATCACTGCAGAGAGGTCCACAAAATTTTCTCGTAATGCAGCTATTGCAATCGTATGTATTATGTATGTTGTTTTTTTCTTTTATTACTGTGTCCTTACTAACTTATTTTTAAGAAATAACTGTTACTAACATTTATATGGATCATTATCTGAAATAAATAATTTAATAATAATAATAAACTTTGAAGGGACAAGTGAAGTCGAATGTTAATATGATTTCGTGGGTCATAAACTCTCCTTATGTATGTTGAGGGTTTTTGTATAAATGTAGATTGATATTAAAATAGCTACAATAATTATTACACAAGCGCTAATGTTATTATTTTTTGTTCATCTAATGTATAGTTCATTAATAACCAAGCTAAACAAACGGACGGTTTATATTAAGTGTATTTTTTGTGTACAAATAAATTGATATGAACTACACTGGTACTACTCGTACAACGATTCCTCTAGATAGAGCATAATTAAGTTTGTTATTTGAAAGCTATATTATTGTGGACGTCGTGTGTAACAAACTCGTGATCTGATTTTTTTATTGCATTGATGGGTGTACGAGCTCACGGCCCAACTGATGTTAAGTGGTTAGCGGAGTCCATAGACATTTACAACGCAAATGCCGCAACCCACCTTGAGATATGAGTTCTAAGGTCTCAGTATAATTACAACGCCTGCTCCACCCTTCAAACCGAAACGCGTTACTGCTTCACGGCAGAAATAGGTACCAACCCGTGCGGACTTACAAGAAGTCCTACCACCAGTAATTACGCAAATTATAATTTTGCGGCTTTGATTTTTATTACACGATGTTATTCCTTCACCGTGAAAGTCAATCGTAAACATTTTGGAGTACGTATTTCATTAGAAAAATTGGTACCTGCCGGTGAGATTCGAACACCGTTGCATCTCAAGATACACCGGACGCTTTATCTTTTAGGCCACGACGACTTTCAAATATGATGAATTATTTATATGACGACGTATGTTAATATTCCCAAATACACAGTTTATTAATTATGTTGGTATAATTTGATTGAGTATGTACAGCGGGTTGCAAAACTACACAGATAACAAATAAAAAATAAAATTTTGAATATGTAGTTTCAAAAAAATTAGAACCTCATCCTTTTTATCCTTTTGATACTGATCAAGATATTAGGGTGAAGTTATGAAATTATTCAGTTATCATCGGCCCTTGATGCGTGTGCAAATTTTCAAGTTAATCGGACGATCTGAAGTCGATGAAAATGATGTTCAAAGATTCCGTGGTAGATAGAAAAAATGGTGTAGGTACGTGCAACTTAGTGCACTTGAAAAAAGTGGAACTTCTTTTGCGGTGTGTAGTATTGTTCTTCATTTATCATCATTAAATCCAATTTCTCTTGTACTACTAGGGAATGCTGAGTATAAGTGAAACGACCTATCTCGCTTTGTCCTTTCCCTCTCCACCCCTCGAGAGTTAGCAAGACGCTCTGTCTATTTTCTCATTCTCGCTCTACCTAAACTGTATCTTTTATCTCTAGCCGTAACGAATCTGTAGCGTGTTCAATTTTACTCTCAACGTGCCTAAAGAAGTTTCACTTCAAAAATATATTTTTTTATTTTATTTTTTTATTGCCATTTTAGGCAGACGAGCATACAGCCCACCTGATGGTGAGTGGTTACCGTCGCCCATGGATTTCATCAATGTCAGGACAGAGCCAAGCCGCTGCCTACCCATCTGGGTGTTGATTATCTTTAAATGTATATATTTAAACGTAAATAAGTATGTATGTCAACGTCTGGTACCCATGGCACAGGGAACCCTAATTTGGAGCCGGAAGATCATGCGTGATTTGTTCCCAATTATTTATTATTTATTAATATTATAATTACCGTACAAATCTCCCGAGCAACATATTACCAACATAGGAAACGATTTATTTATAAAACAAACATGTAAATTAAGACAACTAAGTTACAAGGTCACTCGTCTACTTTTTGTATTAAGATAGGGTTAACGAACTTGATTTATATAATCCTTCAGTTTACGAACGTAATCAAGTTAGAGAATCCGCGTGTCGATGGTGCGGTTTTTAAACACGACTTTTATATGTATACATATTACATATACATGTATTGATATACTATAGGTAATTGAAATTTGAACTTTTGTGTCGTCTATAAACTATTTCACCCAATTAACATTTAAATAGTCAAAATATGTAATGATGGTTCAATCAAATACTAAGGTCTACTTGAGTTTTTTTTTGCCTCTACCATTAAAAATGCTAATACCACGACTATCCGGTTTTAAGTATTACAAACTTTTGTTACTCGAGAGTGCTAATATTATAATAAATCTTTCTGAAACAAGAATTTTATTTTAATATTATGTATATAATAAATAAACACGCTACTGCCACTAATCTGAATTACACTTATCTCCAAAGTTATAGACTCGCTACATGAGAATTTGGAACTGAATATGAACGAACGGAATAGCAAGAATAGTTTTATTTTAAACTAAGAAACCCGGCAGACATTGTCCTGTGTGCTTAGTGCGAGTTTTCTAATACCGGTCACTCACATTCGCACGAATACGCAAACCCGCAAGTGTAGGACGACATTTGCGAATGATTATGCAAAGTTTTCGCTGCATTCGTGGTTTTCCAAGCTGTGTCGGTTTTTTAACAGACATCAAAGCGCGCAAACCGCGATCCTTCGCTTAATCTCCCACACATTCGTGTGACCAGGTGCGCCCTGGATTGCGAAGGCAACGGACGTTTCGCTATTTTCATAGATCGTGACGTCTACTGTGTAGCGTATCTTCATCAAAAGAAATCCCATAAAAACAGTATGGCTGTTAATGATGTCTGGGAAAGAATTCAAAACTCTTTTTCTCTTCAATGTTCTATTGAAGAATTAAAAAGGAGGAGAAATTCGTGAGACACTCGTAAACAAGTGTAGGAGGAAGCGCAAACGGGTTCGCAAATTGAGTACCGAACCCATTTGCACAGCCGCTAAGTTTGCGAATGAATGTTTGACGGCCACTCACATGCGCATGTGAGTGGAATGTACGAATATTTGCGCGCATGTGAGTGGCCGTCATAACGTTCTCGATAACGTTAAAGTTAACTCAAATCTGTATGCAGTTGGAACGTTTGCCTATATTTACCGCTAGGGGCGCTGTTCCAACTGCATCCAAGCTTGAGTTAACTTTTACGCTATTGAGAACGTTAAAAAACTCACACTAAACACACCGTACACGTTAAAACGGAAAATTTTAAAATTATCTAAAAAAATCACTTGAATACACACACAAAAAAATCATTAAAATCATTTAATCATTAATTTAATTTAAAATGTTATGTTATGTTATGTTCTATAAGAAATATAGCATCTTAACACTATCAAACATGGTATTCGCTTCATAACTTCATTCTTCATTAGACGCGACCTTTTGACGTCGAGAGATATTTTATTTAACTCTTTCGGATAGGCGATTACTTATTTTGCATTAAGTATTGAGTGAAATGAAATATAATGGACATTGTTAACGAAGCAGGCCTCTCTCACGTGTGTGTGCACACGCCGCTCAATTGACTGCGCTAGGAGGGAGAAGCTGACCGAAGCCACGACGTGTTTTAAGGCGGCGGCTTCGACTCTAACGCAGACAGACGCTTTCAGCTCCAACACTAGGAGCAGGCTCAGGGACCCCGGTAACCGTACTCGTCGAACTCGACAAAGAGTTCGACGTGCAACCTAACCCATGAATCAGCTCGCTGAGTTTCTCGCCGGATCTTCTCAGCGGGTCGCGATTCCGAGCCGGTAGTAGATTCATTCGCGAAGCAGCTGCTCTTGAGTTGTTAGGTCTCCTTTGGAGGCGCTCGGGCAGCTATGAGCAAATCCCACCCCTTCTGGTTGAGCCTTTGCTCGCCCACCTATCCTGGTGAAACTGGAAAGGCCTCCGGGCCACCAGTCATCTTTAAATCATAAAAAAAATACGCAAACAATCTTCGCGTAACTTTGTTTAGATGTAACTCGCGACACATGTTGTAACAAAACTAAACAAAATAAAATTACAAAAAAAAAAACGAACATTTACTGTGGAATTTCATTCTGGTCATTGGACACATTTTCTATGCAAACCTCATCGGGGACGTTATTTTAGGTTTCTAAAAATAGAAGTGAAGTCTTTAAATAATATGTATTTCGTTTATTTCGTTTACGTCAAAAAGATTTAAAGTATGCGATTAATATATGACATGATTATTTAAATAAAATGCAAAAGATTATTTAAATAAAATAGTATTCTTGTATTTCTATTGTTAAAATGTAAGTTATTTAGGTACTCGTTTATAAAAATGTTACACAGCACATTGTTATTTTCAGTTGTAACCCCAAATCAAAAACACGAGTAGTTTAAGGTAATTTATATATTAATACGTGAAGCAAAAACTTTGTATCCCTTTTTACGAAAATTACGCGGTCGGAGGAGTATGAAATTTTTCACACTTATAGAGAATATAGAGAACAAGTGCACAATGCTAATATTTTTTTAAAATAGTGCATAAAAGATACATTAAATCAATAAAGAAAACATTACACACACTACATACCATGTATTTGACGCACACACGCATGCATACTATTTATTGTCAAACTTTTGTTCTTGACGTCTGTTGTCAAATTGAGATTAAATATTGTTTGTCTTTGTTAATATTTTTTATAGTGTAGTCTTGGCGAAATTTGTGATTAAAGAAGTATAAAATACAATCATAATAGTGTACAAACTTACAATTCCAATTAATTATAGTCGAATTTCGACTACTGCGGGACCTCTAGTCAAAATAAATATGCTTGAACTATGCATTAGTACTTTAACACTGATAGTTGTTTGCAAGTATGTATAAATGCTAGGGGTTAAAGTATGAATTTGCCGATGTGTACTGAAAAATTTAAATTCGTTACGTAAACATAACAAAATGTTAACAAACGGACGAAATAACTAGCTAGCGTTGGTAACTTTCCATACGAGCTAAACAATGTAAGTCCTAACTTTTTGCCTACCTATCTGTCAGAAGCCTCCAGGGGCTATTCTGGCTTCACCTTGACTTGTGGGCGAGCTCACGGGGCTCAGTCTGGGAGGACTTGTAAGGTTTGCGAACTATAGAAAAATTTGCGAAAATAACTCCGTATGTTATTTTCGATACTATTATATTCACTGGTGGTAGAACCTCTTATGAGTCCGCACGGGTAGGTACCACCACCCCGCCTATTTCTACCGTGAAACAGCAATGCGTTTCGGTTTGAAGGGTGGGGTAGCCGTTGTAACTATACTGAGACTTTAGAACTACATCTCAAGATGGGTGGCGCATTTACGTTGTAGATGTCCATGGGCTTCAGTGACCACTTAACACCAGGTAGGCTGTGAGCTCGTCCAACCATTTAAGCAACAAAAAAAAAAGAAAAAAAGTCTCAGTGGAGCGGGTTTCTTAGTCTTTTTATCACTGATCCTATAAATATTTTTAAAACTTAGTAATAAAAGTTTAAACACGTCCAAATAGGAGAATAATAATAAAATCATCACGAGCTATCCCTCCGGGAGCCGTGCTTTTTGGTCGCTCGCCAAAGCTGCAGAAGGAAACTTTTGTAGGTCTAGTCTCCCACCACTGCGCAAGTCCGATGACACTCTGGCCCACAGCGCGAAAGAGAAGGCTGACCTTCTGGTCAAACTCTTCGCCTCGAACTCGACTGTGGACGACGGGGGTGCTACACCACCGAACATCCCCCGGTGTGATATCTCCCTGCCAGATATCTGCTTCACACAGTGTGCAGTTAGGCGGGAGCTCCGACTCCTGGACGTCCATAAGTCGAGTGGGCCAGATGGCATCCCCGCAGTGGTTCTGAAAACGTGCGCCCCTGAGCTGACACCTGCGCTAACGCGTTTGTATCGCCTCTCTTATTGCGCTAACAGGGTTCCGTCTTCATGGAAGACCGCCCACGTCCACCCTATCCCCAAGAAGGGTGACCGGTCGGACCCGTCGAGCTATAGGCCTATCGCGATAACTTCCTTGCTTTCCAAGGTGATGGAGCGAATAATAAATACACAACTCCTGAAGTATCTTGAGGATCGCCAGCTGATCAGTGACCGACAGTACGGTTTCCGTCAAGGTCGCTCAGCTGGCGATCTTCTTGTATACCTTACTCACAGGTGGGCTGAAGCCTTGGAGAGCAAGGGCGAGGCTCTTGCTGTGAGCCTTGATATCGCGAAGGCCTTCGACAGGGTCTGGCATAGGGCACTTCTATCGAAGCTACCATCTTACGGAATCCCCGAGGGACTCTGCAAGTGGATCGCTAGCTTTTTGGATGGGCGGAGCATCACGGTCGTTGTAGACGGTGACTGCTCTGATACCATGACCATTAACGCTGGCGTTCCACAAGGTTCGGTGCTCTCCCCCACGCTTTTCATCCTGTATATCAATGACATGCTGTCTATTGATGGCATGCATTGCTATGCGGATGACAGCACGGGGGATGCGCGATATATCGGCCATCAGAGTCTCTCTCGGAGCGCGGTGCAAGAGAGACGATCAAAACTTGTGTCTGAAGTGGAGAACTCTCTGGGGCGAGTCTCCGAATGGGGTGAATTGAACTTGGTTCAATTCAACCCGATAAAGACACAAGTTTGCGCGTTCACTGCGAAGAAGGACCCCTTTGTCATGGCGCCGCAATTCCAAGGAGTATCCCTGCAACCTTCCGAGAGTATCGGGATACTTGGGGTCGACATTTCGAGCGATGTCCAGTTTCGGAGTCATTTGGAAGGCAAAGCCAAGTTGGCGTCCAAAATGCTGGGAGTCCTCAACAGAGCAAAGCGGTACTTCACGCCTGGACAAAGACTTTTGCTTTATAAAGCACAAGTCCGGCCTCGCGTGGAGTACTGCTCCCATCTCTGGGCCGGGGCTCCCAAATACCAGCTTCTTCCATTTGACTCCATACAGAAGAGGGCCGTTCGGATTGTCGATAATCCCATTCTCACGGATCGTTTGGAGCCTCTGGGTCTGCGGAGGGACTTCGGTTCCCTCTGTATTCTGTATCGTATGTTCCATGGGGAGTGCTCTGAGGAATTGTTCGAGATGATACCGGCATCTCGTTTTTACCATCGCACCGCCCGCCACCGGAGTAGAGTTCATCCATACTACCTGGAGCCACTGCGGTCATCCACAGTGCGTTTCCAGAGGTCTTTTTTGCCACGTACCATCCGGCTATGGAATGAGCTCCCCTCCACGGTGTTTCCCGAGCGCTATGACATGTCCTTCTTCAAACGAGGCTTGTGGAGAGTATTAAGCGGTAGGCAGCGGCTTGGCTCTGCCCCTGGCATTGCTGAAGTCCATGGGCGACGGTAACCACTCACCATCAGGTGGGCCGTATGCTCGTCTGCCTACAAGAGCAATAAAAAAAAAAAAAAAAAAAACGATAATAAACTGTCAATGACAATGACATGGATAATAAAATTTGTTGTATTATTATCACATTATAAATAAACTTTAGTATTTAAGGCATTTGAAGAAGAATTTCAAATGCCTCGAATCGGTTCTTGCCATTATATTTTATTTTTATTTTACTATTTAATGTAAATATTTAATGCCCGTATTTAATATATATGTATAATAGAGCAAGAGCCCGCGACGGCCAGACTAGGGGTGTCTGGCAGGGGGTAGCAACTGTAAAAAGTGTCCGGCAATGGATATCGTGATTTCTAAAGATATTCTGGAGAAAATATAAAAAAAGTAACTTTATACTTTAAAGAATTTAAGGTACTATTTTATATACCTTTACTACCTGTTACCTACCCAAGTAACCACAATCAGACCTCTATAGTCGTGGGTCGTTCTTACCTTGAGCCGGTGGTAGTTTCTGCGAAGCACTGCTCTTGCTAGGGTCAGTGTTAGCAACCCTTCCGGTTTGAGCCCCGTGAGTTCACCTACATGTTAGGGTGAAGCTAAAATAGCCTCTCAAAGCTATTAGCATAGGTAGGAAGAAAAAAACCTGTGTTGGAGACATATACAACTTTCAGCTTTTATAAAATAACGAAGGTCTGGCCATCGCGGGCTCTTGGGCTATAACTAAAATCAAGATTTTTAAACTGCTGTCAACTTAAAAGAAGACACGATGTCTTTCAAAGCTAGATTGTTTTATTCCATCTCTAGTTTTGAAAAGTAAATTCATAAATGGTTCAGTACACAGCATATCTCTTCTTCTTTTTCTCCACCTTATCCCACTAGGTGGGGTCGGCACAGCTAACTTTTCTCTTCCATTCTCTTCTATCAGCCGTCATCTCAACACTCACTCCTCTCTCTCTCATATCGTCATTCACACACTCCATCCACGTTTCTTCGGTCGACCTCTTCCCCCTCTACCTTGCACTACCATTTCCATACATCTCCTAGTCACATGCATCTTCTCTCTACGCATCACATGTCCTCTACGTATCACGTGTCACAGCATATCTCTATGGGAGACTAATTAAATGAGTCGTAAACATAAAATCAATATACTTTAATAAATATAATCACTTGATAGAAAATACACGACTTCTATGAATAAATAAATAATTATCGTGAATTATGTTCGACTGATTTACTAGTAACAATCCAAAACTAAATCAGGTTTGACATAATTACGAATTTTAATACGAAAATAATGATTGTATTATAATATATTTGTATTCAAAGTAAGAATAGTAGATTAATCAAAATTTATATAGAAAATTCATTTCTAGTACCTAACGAGGGTAAATTAAATAATATCACTTTTTAAATCATAAGGACAGACTAGTAGCCTTTTTAGCTTTTGCTGAAGTCATCGTGGCATAAATAATAAGATGTCCGGTGCATTCGTATCTAGCGATGCACCGGTGCTCGAATCCCGATGGCAAGTTCCAATTTTTTTAATGAAATACGTACTTAACAAATGTTTTCGATTGACTTCCACGGTGAAGGAATAACATCATGTAATAAAAATCAAACCCGCAAAATTATAATTTGCGTAATTAGGTACTGGTGGTAGGACCTTTTGTGAGTCCGCACGGGTAGGTACTACCACCCTGCCCATTTCTGTCGTGAAGTAGTAATGCGTTTCAGTTGGAAGGGTAGAGCAGCCGTTGTAACTTGTAACTATACTGAGACCTTAGAACTCATATCTCATGGTGGGTGGCAGCATTTGCGTTGTAGATGTCTATGGACTCCGGAAACCATTTAACATCAGGTGGGCCGTGAGCTCGTACATCCAGCAATGCAATAAAAAAATCAAACCACGAGTTTGTTATCCACGACGTCCATCGACTAAGCCCTATCCCATGACCCATCTTGTTAGACCCCTTGCTAACGTTGGGTTATTCTCAATGGGATTATTCTTTAAACAAGGCTCGTGAAGAGTATTAAACGGTAGGTAGCGGCTTGGCTCTGCCTCTGGCGTTGCTGACATCCATGAGCGACGGTAACCACTCACCCGATGGGCCGAATGCTCGTCTGACAAAATGGGCAATAAAAAAAGTAATTTAATGGGTCTTTACCATCTTCGGCCACCGGATATAACGCGCGCACCTCACGTGCGTGAACATCGTGCGAGGTTCGGAGCTGGCACCTAAAAAAAAAAACTTTATTAAAATTAAAATATTTTTTAATGTGTAACCTAGTTTTCCTACTGAATTAAGCACTAATTTATTTAGCAATTCGACACCGGCTTAAGCCAGTTCACGTTTATGTTCTAGTTTTTTTAAAGACCTGTTATTTAATACAAATCGACTAAGTTCTGTGTTTAATAGGTCATACTGATTGTATAATAATGAACTCCTTTTTAATTATACAGTTTTCTGAGAATTGTAGTGATGAAACTTTTTTTAACACGCTTTTATTAGCTTTTTTTGTACATTATATGTGTTTGTACGTAACGGAATCTTTAAACGTCATTTTCATCAACTTCAAGATGTCCGATAAATAGATAAAAAAAAACACTTTTCTACACATACATGCTATTCTACTGTTTCATTATGCGTACTGATTTCAATTTATTTGGAACATATTATTATCTAAAATTAAATCGCAACGAATGCCTTGCACCAGTACATCACCACCATCAGGTTTGATTTTTATCAAATGACGTTATTCCTTCATCGTGGAATACATGTGTAGAATATGTATATTCTGAGAAAAATCGGACCTACCTGTGCAACTTCAATACCGCCATAGCCAGACATGATTCGATACTTACACACTGGACGTAGAGTTCTTTAGACGACAACTTTATAGGTTCTCATAGAAAAACATAAAGCCGCGATTTTAATTAAAATTTTCATTTCGGTTGATAGTACTAAGCTGAACGTAGTTTAAGAAAAATAAGGTTCACTGCCAGTCTTATTTTATTTTGCAAATACTACTGGCCAGTTAGACTACCAAGATTACTTAGACTTACATTATATTCAAATATAGATTATCTACATTTTTAACATTCAAAATTTCAAATGTTTTTAAACGGTCATTCCAAAGCCAACTTGAATTGATACTAATGTTGGTCAATAGCACATAATTCATAATTATACTAATAATCAAATAACTATGAGACTTAAAATTCAGAAATAAGTTTTTAATTAACTAATGCCTTTGAACTGTCGCTTGTCAAACCGATAATTTATAAGTACATTCATTTGTTTTCAAATGTGGAACCAAATAATTTTAGACATTGAGTGTATTGTTTGCAACAAATCGTTGCAGAAGATTAATCACAACCCGTCGCATACGTTTAAAATGGGTAAAGTGCCTAACAATCGACGTTTAAGGACCCCGAATTGGACACAAGCAGAGAAACAATATCTTCTAGAATTAATAAAAGTTCGTAAAGATGTCGTCGTTACGAAAAATAACAATGGGCCTAATTATTCCGAGGAGAAAGATATCGCTTGGAACGAAATCTTACGGGAATTATCGATAAAATATGGAACCAAATTTCAAGGAAGCTCGATAAAGAAAGTTAAAACACAATGGCAGAACATGAAGAGGATCGCTCGAGAAGAGGTCGCTTTGAACGGAGAATTTTTTCAGAAGTACACACCGCAATCTTTAGAAGTTTGTCATATTTTAGAGGTTATCAAGGACGGAATTTTAAAAGTTGAAAATCAAAGTCTTAATGAAACAAGACTCACTACTAATGTGGAGATTAAAACGGAGTCCGTTGACGAGTGAGTCTCTCATAGTTTACAACAAAACCTGTTTATTATAAATACATTATGTATACCTACCTACTTTAAAGATTCCGCAAATCGTGGACACCATTCACAACATTCGTAGAAGGTAAAATCTAAATGAATAATAATAATGCGATAAATGTATCATATTATTATTATTATAATTGACTACATTTCCAATCCAATCTAGCTTATCGAAGTCAACGCGAGTAAAAGTCTTTTTAATCGTGTCTACTTTTATGTTGTTTGATTTGTTTCATCATAATATATTATACTCCATTTTTGTATTGCTGTGTGCTTTGATTGTTGTATCAAATGTACTTCAGTATTAGGTATATCGAATAAATTTAAACTGTTAACTGTTCGAAGTGTATATATTCACAAATAATTCTATCTTATACATTTTAATCGTTCTATACATAGTAAAAATCGCAAGTTCTTGAGGTAATCTGTAAGTATAATAGCTTCGGCTTCTTTGATATTTGTGCATAATTAAATCTAGTATGTAATTAAAATCAAAATAATGAAAATGCTTTTTTCAATGCCGCTTTTTTTTATTGCTTAGGTACCCATCTAAGCAATAAAGAACTCGGACGGGCTCACAGCCCACCTGGTGTTAAGTGGTTACTGGAGCCCATAGACATCTTGAAGTCGTCGTGGCCTAAAGATAAGAAGTCCGGTGCATTCGTGTTGAAGCGATGCACCGGTGTTCAAATCCCGCACGCGGGTACCAATTTTTCTAATGAAATACGTACTCAACAAATGTTCACGATTGACTTCCACGGTGAAAGAATAACATCGTGTAATAAAAATCAAACCCGCAAAATTATAATTTGCGTAATTACTGGTGGTAGGACCTCTTGTGAGTCCGCGCGGGTGTGTATCACCACCCTGCCTATTTCTGCCGTGAAGCAGTAATACATTTCGGTTTGAAGGGTGGGGCAGCCGTTGCTATACTTGAGACCTTAGAACTTATATCTCAAGGTGGGTGGCGTATTTTACGTTGTAGATGTCTATGGGCTCCAGTAACCGCTTAACACCAGGTGGGCTGTGAGCTCGTCCAACCATCTAAGCAATAAAAAAAAAAAACTTCAACGCAAATGCGCCACTCAGCTTGAGATATAAGTTCTAAGGTCTCAAGTATAGTTACAACGGCTGCCCCACCCTTCAAACCGAAACGCTTTTTCTAAGCGCATCTCGTTTTTGTGTCTGTGACGATAAATAATTATTAATCTTTTTTAACGGTCCAAAAGCAATGATGAAATGCCTATATTACCGATAAAAAAATCATAAATCAATATCGGCTCAGAATATTTCTAATATGAATTGAGTATATTAATTGTCATATTACCAGTTATGTAGCGACGTCTATAAATTTATTTCTAAAGTATGTAATAGGTTTGTAATAGAGGTAGGTATGTAGGTACGGTACTTGTTTTTTAGAATAACTTGAGTTTTTACGTTTGTCGTTTTTGCAACGGAATCATAGATCATATACTTAGTATTTGAGACGGAATCGTTTAAATTCGATCCCTCTGAAATAGTTACCAAATGCGGAAATAAAACATAAAATTGTTATTTTTCATATTGACAAAAATAAAACCGAAACATTAAGCGGCATAACAATGGCAGTGCATGAGCTGATGTTCAACTTAATAATTCCTGGTGAATACCGCTGATTACATCTTTCAATTTCTTGTAATGCATTATTATTAATGAATTGCTGTTCGTTAGTCTCGCTAAAACTCGAGAACGGCTGGACCGAGTTGGCTAATTTTGGTCTTGAATTATTTGTGAAAGTCCAGAAAAGGTTTAAAAGGTAGATAAATACAAAAATGCTTGGAATTAAATAAAAATAACAATTTGTTTTCCCTTTCAAGTGTCGCCCGTCGGACGGATTCCTTTTTTATGTTTTAAGTTTATTTTATACAAAAGCTTAGGTCTTTTATTTATCGATTGAGGCACTACGAAATCTGCCGGGTCAGCTAGTTATGATGTATTTTTCGTTCATACACAGTACCCAAAGGTTAGGTATCTACGTTCGGGTACGTATACTAAGTATTGTTAAGTAACAAAAAAATAATTGACATGTTTTTTCCTTAATTTAGAGATCTTGACCAGTCATGTTGCAGCGGTACAAATATAAATGGTTCGTCTTCGTCTACATTTGAAGTAATTTATAGAAATAGTAGAAATTCTCGAGAATTTGAAGCTTCTTGTACAACTTCTGAGCAAGATTCGACTGCCAATGACACTGAAATGGCTTTAGAAGAAAACAGAGATGTTGAAGAAAACATACAAAAATCAAGGCATGCATCAGTAATGACAGACTTTGAAGATATTGATGATGAAACGAATGACACGATCAGAAATCAAGCGAAAGAATTCTTAAAGTTAGTTGTCTGATATTGTACCATTACATTTTTGAAATTTAGTATCTCAAAACGCTTAGTGCCATCTAGAGCGTTTTTTTTAAACTATGTATTAAATTTTGTTTCGACCTATCTATTTTCACGCTCACATTTTTAGATATACCTGCACGGAAAGGCAAATAAAGATGGAGTCTTTAAAAGAAGAAAGGCAGGTTATTAGAGCAATGCGAGAAACTGCAGAATTAAATAAAATTATAGCTGAACAAAAACTAAAACATGTGTTATGGGTGAATAAACAACAGATGGCGTTAGTTTGAATCTTTTTCTCGTTTACTTTAATTCTAACATTTCTAACATAAGTCTTGTTTAATCATTTTTCCTTAAGTATAAAAAATGTTTTAAATATTTTTTTAACAAATTTTTAAATTCAATTTTAAAATATTATTTTCAAAACGTACTTGGTAGATGTTTTCGAACGCTTCAAGAGCATAGTGATATTTTGAGAAACGTCAAGTGTGCTGGTTTTTCATTCTTGATAGAAAATCCTGAATAATTTGGAAAAATCACAGCGAATTTTGATACAATTTAAACATTAACGAAAATCATGAATTTCCTTCCCAAAACAAGAACGTCATTCGTGCGTGCTATCGTCAATGTTAGGTAAGGGCTTAGCAAGAGCCACAAGCGGCCGGCAGGTTACGCAACAAATTTGAAAAGCGCATTTAGAGAATGTTTTTTACTTTTGCAATAACGTAAATTGATATTATTTTTGGTTTTTGAGTACTGTTTAATACATTGTGACTAGAAACTTGAGCATGGCAATAAATGAAAACAATTTCTTAGTTTCATTGTTTAAAGTCACATTTTTAATCATTCAGTAGACAGATGGTAGGTAGGTAGGTATTTAGGTATTTACTCATCTATTGTCAATGATGCAATAAAATAAACAATAACTCTGAATCATCATAATATTTTAATTGTGTGGCAATTTGTATCCCCCATTTAAACCATATTTGTAATTTCAGTTCTTATTTAAAAAAAAAACAACCATCTTTTAAAATTTACATCATAGATTCAGAAAAATTATTTGAGATGATTTATTAGTAACTTTTTACCCTAAAATTCTTAAACCATATATGTGCAAAACTCAGAAAGGCAAATAATATGTTTTTATTAAATATTAAACTCAATAGTAGGATTTAATATAATTTGATTATAGAATGTATGCAGGCGAACCTGGATCTGGAGCCGGTAAGGGTGGTGGTGGTGGTGGTTCGATTCGAGAAGCCGGTGGTACCTTCGGTAAAATGGAAGCTGCTAGAGAAGATGAATACTTCTACAAGAAGGTATAGAATATTTTAGTCTCATAAGATGTAAACTTTGGAAGCTGGAAAGGCTATACCACTTTTATTATAAACTAGCTGACCCGGCAGACTTCCTAGTGCCTCAATCGATAAACAAAATACCTAACTTTTGTATAAAATAAACTTAAAACAAACAAAAGGAATTGTCTGACGGGGGACCCACAAAGGAAAACAAAATTGTTATTTTTATTAAATTCCCAGCATTTTCAAATTTATCTAATCCTTTTAAATCTTCTCTGGACTTCCACAAATAATTCAAGGCCAAAATTAGCCAAATCGGTCCAGCCGTTCTCGAATTTTAGCAAGACTAACGAACAGCAATTCATTTTTATATATATAGATAGAAGATACAGATATTCTGTTAACCTTCAATCGAATGTGGAGCTACTGCCAGAAAATCCTGCGTTAACTTGAAAAACTAGATTTCGCTTGTCTGTTTTTGGTTTAGTTATGAGTATAATAGTAGAATAGAACAGTGTTATTTATTTATTCTATAGATTAAAATGATCTAATCCCTAAATTATGTTTTGTGGTAATGGGAGCAACTTTATAGTGGCAACCATGAATTTAAAGCTTCAATTAATTAAATTGTATAAATGGGGGAACACTTTGTATATGAATCAATGATTAGTCAGGTCAGTGGTACTTACCCACGTGGACAGTATCGCTCCTGAAGTTAATATGAAATACATGGGCTACAGATGCCTTCTTAATCATCAATCAACATTTGAGCTGGGTTTTTTTCATTGACAGCAAAAGGAACAACTAGCAAACCTGAAGGGGCACTTGAACAAGGAGATTGCCTTCCACCAGGAGCAGATCAAACGACATGAGGATGCGATCAGGCGTCACAAAGAACAAATGTCTGACATTGAAAAGCCCCAATGAACTGGACATCGATAGTGATAGTTTTCGAAGGCCTAAGAATATTCCTACAAAACAAAGAAGAATATAAAATTTATATTGTTTTAAGTAAACTCTCCGGCTTTTATTTTCTCTAGTTACTAAATTTCAAAATAAAAAACTAAGTAATTTTTGTGTAGTATTTTTCTTAAATCAATACATAGAGCTGGTATTGATAAGTTAAATTAATGAACAGTGACTTGCTTTTCTCTTTGGTATTGGATTTGATTTAAGTATTACTTATCAAAGATTTATTAAATGAAGTTTCAATACAACAATAGTCACTGCCTTTTAAATGATTTACTCGTTTTAGAAGCGCAAATATACTATCATACGTGAATAACTCTGCTAATAATTTCTAATTCATATACTTTTTTTTTTTTTAACGCTGGGGATTCCATTTACCCGGTCGAGGGGGGTAACGGACCGGGCTATGTCGAACTCCGGCGCCTCCTGAGAGGAAGAAGGGGAGAAGAGAAGGGCCGAGGTCCTTCACCTCCCCCAATTTCTCACAGGAGACTACGCCTTGAAAAAGGCGCGTGAAGCACTTGCCCCGCAGAACGACTACCGACTAAACCCCATCGAGCTCCACCACACCGACTACGCGAAACTTACGGTACCGCGATGCGCGCCGAATTCAAAATTCATATACCTAGCAGCATTGATGCTTGCGTTAAAATTCAAATTTTATCTATATGAAATAGGATGTGCCTGTGAATTCACCAGCATTAAATTTGTAAGTCGGCAAAAATGGAATGCATTGCCTTATCTCAGGATAAATATTTGCTTGTGTCACTGTGGTACCTAAATTCGACAAAACGATTTGTAAAATCACGAATCGGTGATGAGCGTCGAAATTATCATAGCAGTGCATGATGTCATGCAAATCCGTTATACCATTTTTGCATGAGTTTGCATTTTGAGTTACAAGTTAGAATTATCCAATATTTATATAGGTATTGTTTAAACACCTTAGGCTTAGACACCACATTCAGTCAAAAAAGGAACCGGGAATGGATGTTGTTTATGGTTCCAAGCTAATTTTTATTTTTGTTACATATTCGGTTGGCACAATTGTTTTCCATTTAGGCGCGGAGTTCTAGTTGCATTTGTTGCTTGGATTAAATACAGTGCTGTTTTTTAATTATATCAGATCTAGTGTGTATTTCGAATTTCATAATGGACCAAAACATCGAACATAGAGTTTGTCTTAAATTTTGCATTTCCAATGGAGTTTCATGTTCGGGGTCATTGAAAATGTTAGAGAAGGATTATGGTGAGTCGACCTAGAGAAAACACGTGATTGTCAGTGGTACAAAGCGTTTAAAAGCGGTCCAGATGTGATAGAAGACTTGGCTCGCTCTGGTAGGCCTCATAATCTGCAACTTATAGCTATAACTTATTATCGCAAAAGTGAAGGATATAATATACTAACTGAAAATCCCCATTCAAACTTGAGAGAGATACTTAGTCCCGAACGTTCTGTTTCACGAGTCGATATTACCGTACCATTTTAAATTTTTTACCATTATCCCAAAAGACCTGAATTTTCTCAATAAACTCAATCGCTTAAGAGTTGCTAAGGACATGCTAGAATGAGTCAATTCCGAGCCAACATTCATGAAACGTATTGTTGCTGGTGACGAGACGTGGGCTTACGAGTTCGACATGCAAACTAATAAACAAACCGGAGAAAGCGTTTAAAAAATATTTTGATGATTGAATTATTCTTTGGCGTAAGGTTGGTTGGTTTCTGAGCGAGCATGTTTTGAAGGTGATAAAATATAGTATTTGGATGAATAATTGATATTTTTATAAATTATTGTATTGTTGTATGTACCGATTACGGTATCTGTCAAATATCTTATGTTCTGTGTTTGCTACCGCCGCGCTATGAGTATCATTGAAATACCTATATAAATTTCCCTGAAATATATAAATACTCTCTACATACGCGAGTGTTCATTCCTTAGGCACAGGACTTGGCACAGACTATTTCGGGTGGAATTTTCGTATGGAAAGGTATGAGTTATACGTTGAATAGTTTTTTATTTATTGCTTAGATGGGTAGATGAGCTCACAGCCCACCTGGTGTTAAGTGGTTACTGGAGCCCATAGACATCTACAACGAAAATGCCGCCACTTACCTTGAGATATAAGTTCAAAGTCTCAAATATTGTTACAACGACTGCCCCACCCTTCAAACCGAAACGCCTTACTGCTTCACGGCAGAAATAGGCAGGGTGGTGGTACCTACCCGCGCGGACTCACAAGAGGTCCTACCACCAGTCATAGTTTTTACCACAAGGCTCTTATAGAGCTTGATATAGATTAATTATCATCCTTAATTTAAACTAACAAGCCAAGCCTTATTGTGACCGCAAAAAGACTGCTTCAAATAATTATACAGTATTTTATGAACCTATGGAAGTTTATAATACCTATTAATTTACCTACTGATGATATTCAATATCGTAAGCTCGTACGGGTTTGTACTACATACTGTCTATTTCCGCCGCGAAGCAAGCAAATGTTCGAGTTTTAACCATGTGACAATCGCTTTATAATAAAGATAGTACTTCGGCCTCAAGTGTCAAGGTGGTGGGCGGCATCTATTGTGTAAAAATGTGTTTGAGTTCCGGGGCTCAACCCTGATGTTGTTGCTAACACGAACCCTAGCAAGAGCAGAGCTTCGCAGAATCTACCGCCGAATCAGAAACGCGACCCACTGAGAAGATCCGGCAAGAAACTCAGTGGGCTGTGTCTGTGGGTTAATTTACTCGCGGAGCTCTTCTTCGCAAGCGACGGGTTCGACTGGGCAGACTTTTAATGTATATTTTAATAATTGCAATACTTTTTAATTCAGTGTGCCCAGGAAAGACTTCCTCTAACCTATTCTAATGAGGTCTCTTTTTAGAGGCTATTTTCTTATACAGACCAATTGCCGTATAATTTTCACTTAATTATACTCTAAACCCGTGTTCTCTGGTTTTGGATCTCTCTGGTTCCCATTTGGATTTCTTTTCCTGTGTTCGAATCTAAGGTGCTGTTCATTTGTGATGATTTTTTGAATGAAATATCCGCTTCGTCCGTATTGACTTTTATCCAGCCTCAATGAATCCTTTATTTCCATTTGCCTTGCAAGTAAGTCTGTTCTTTGGATTGTATGTAAATAGTGAATTGAAAAATTACGAGTATTAATTACCTACTAGATATTTATTTGTGAGTGTATCAACTGTTATGGTGGGAGCAGATGATCAGATGAAGTAAGTTGGGCACATCTTATTAAGTATTAGTAGTTATATGAGCTTATTAGGAGTTTTTCATTCCCGATCCTGCGGACAGAATGGAAAGCAGTCGACGTCGCCCAAAACACGTCATCTCGGATCCTCCCGATCCACTAACGGTGCTTTTAGGTACTTCAAGCACCGGTCACCGTTCTCGTCGAACCCGTCGCTTGTGACGAAGGGCTCGACGAGTAAATTAACTCCCAGACACAGCCCACTGAGTTTCTCGCCGGATCTTCTCAGTGGGTCGCGTTTCCGATCCGGTGGTAGATTCTGCGAAGCACAGCTCTTGCTAGGGTTCGTGTAGCAACATCATCAGGTTTGAGCCCCGTGAGCTCACCTACTAGTTAGGGTTACGCTGGAATAGCCTCTCAAGGCTACCAGCTTAGGTAGGGAAAAAAAGGAGCTTAGACACCAAGCCGCCTTACTTTTCAGACTCTAAAGCATATCAGCTTCGTGATAACAGATACAGCTTCAAACAGATACAGTACCGTCATTTTACATATATATCTGTCGATATTCGACTTAGACGAGTGTTAGATTGTGTTTAGGTGATCTGTGAAGTAAGCCTTTAAAATTTAATATATAATTAGTAATAGTCTAATTAGTAAGTCTCTCAAAGTTGCGACCTATAGGCAGCTAGACGGAACGGTAGATGCAGCAAAACTTTTTAGAACGAAAATTATCGTCTTTTTTTAATGTGTAATGGGGTAGCCAAGAACATAAGGCATTTGACAGATGCCTGAATTTCGTTAAAGGCAAGAGGTTCAAGCTAGTATTGCGTACAAGTTCCTAACAATAACATTCGAATCGTTGGTCTATCCCACAACTATGTACATAGGCTAGGTGGAAGATCTTCACTTTTTCGTTTACTCGTCCAAAGGCTACACGATGGATTTTCTAAAAAGAAGTACCTAAACAAAACAATTTTAAAATGCAATCTTTTTTTTTTTTTTTTTTTTTTTATTGCCCTTGTAGACAGACGAGCATACGGCCCACCTGATGGTGAGTGGTTACCGTCGCCCATGGACTTCAGCAATGCCAGGGGCAGAGCCAAGCCGCTGCCTAGGCCAAGTTCAAATCTAGACTGCCTGACAGACGTCTGGAAAATACCTACCAACTTTTTTAGACTGGCCAGCCGTTCTCTGTTTATATAGGTAGTGTTAGACAGTTAGTATAGCATTGTTTGTTTTGACGTTTGTTACCTTCACTGGTAAAGGGCGAAGCGGTCGTCGCCCTTACAATAGTATTTCTGTCCCGAGATCAAATATAGAACAAGCACGTTCCATTGCGGGTAATAGCGCGCGACTATCCGAATTAGCTAAGGGCAATCGATCGCAAGAAAAGAAAATTAGGGAATGCTTTTATGAGTCGACGTGTAAGACTATTATTCTCGGTAATAAATAGGAGTGCGTGACGCGAAATGGAGTTACATCGACCATCGGGCGACGACCGTGGGCCACATGAGTGAAGTCTGCGTCGATCGGCGGCGGGGCGCGCGCTACATCGCACTGAACCCAGTTCCAAGCGGCGCTCAGTTTACTACAGCAATAGTTGGACGCCGCATGCCGGATCACACGCCTATCCGACCGTGTGCGTGGTGACAGTGTTATAACATAGCTAATTGTTTTGTGCCGTGATATTGTTGTGTTCTTGTGTAATACTGTTGGTGCGACCGGTCCGGTTCACTGTTGTGATGCATTTGAGGATATGGATATGGCTGTCTTGTGTTGTCCTCGCAGGATACGTTCGAGCGACAGAGGTAAGGGGACCGTCTTAATGCGTTCGCCCGGCTTTTTGTTAAAACGGGAGACGTGATACCGTGTTTTAAGGTATACGAAATGTAGTTGCATCAAAACTTGCGTAACTGCATTCAATGTCAACAATGACAGAACGGTCCTGCAATCATCGCGGACGTAGGCAGTCAAGTTACCTTGAACGTTAGTAACTGTAGGTAAACAATCGTTATCGTAGTTACGATTCCATCGATTAGCTGGTCGCGTCTAGCATTGTTGTTTCCGTTCCCATAGTAAACGTGTAAACATCGAGTTATGAATGAGAGCAAACCAGCACCCACGTTGAGAGAAAGCTGGCCAGTGGGTACATGCGCCTACGTAATGTCTGAACTCGCCGCCTTGAACCCATTAGATTACTTTTATTGCTCCTCAAATGAATTGGGTTATTGAATTGCCACTCATGGTTCGAGAAGCGCTCAGAAAACACATGCCATTACAAATTAGTTTGTACTTGCTAATCAATTCGTATAACTACAAAAAATGCCTTAATTAATATATGTTTTTAAGGCTTCGAAAGGGCACACCTAAGTCCAAGCAAACCGCTGACATAGATTCCGGCTTATTATGCAAATTAAATTGTAGGTACCTATATAAATGTCACAAGATATTTGCTACAATTTATTCACGATTATACGTGAATGATATTTTTTTTAAAAGCATATACTATTCTGTTACTTTCATACGCTTATCACGTTTTAGTGTCAAGTTTGAATGAACTAAAATGCACTTAAATAATGACCATTTTAGTTTAGCATACAATAGAATGGTGAACCGATGACTAACAGTTTCTTGAGCATTCATTTACGAGAATTTTCGGTATGCCCGAGACGCACACTAGATAACGCTTCATCAAATATTGTCCAAATATTTTAGGGATACGTAGCCGAATGGCCCTCTGTCAAGGGCATTTTACTTAAAATACCAAAAGAATGTAAGTTATCGGTACATCACTATAACCTTTCAATTAATACGCGTGGAAAATACCTACTGTACCTACTAAAATATAATTATGTAGTTAGGGGCAGCCAAGAGTCAAATTAATAGTGGCTTGATAATAAGTAAATAATTGAACGACGAAAAAAGTTTTTTTTTATTGCCCTTGTAGGCAGACGAGCATACGGCCCACCTGATGGTGAGTGGTTACCGTGGCCCATGGACCTCAGCAATGCCAGGGGCAAGCCAAGCTCCCTACAATAGATTAGGTCCTACCCACATAGCTTTTGTCAATTGTCGTGAATCACCAAATAAAACAGTCGAAATACGCCGAGACGAGATAATGGTTTTGCAGAATGCAGCATGAAACAGCCCGTCCGCACAGTATGCACATATTTTGAGACCGCATAGGGACCACCACTCCAGGGTGGCTTTTCGCCACCATTCCTGCTGGGAAGTGTCATGCGTTCCAGCTTATACAAAACAATTGAGACCGACCTCATGCCTCAAGGATGGTGGCGTTGGCGCTTTAATATGAGGGTCATGAGTTTATTCACCCATCAAAGTAATAAAACAAGCAAGTCCTTAAGAATTGTTTCAATAATTAAACAGAAGTAATTACACTTTTATCTATGTTTATTTTCGTGATGCTTTTCGCTTCGGTCGTAAAACATCGAGTTGAGATTTTTTTTTAAAATAAACAAACTTAAGTAAATTGATTTTATAATGACGGCAACTGGTGGTAGGACCTCTTGTGAGTCCACGCGGGTGGGTACCACCGCCCTGCCTATTTCTGCCGTGAAGCAGTAATGCGTTTCGGTTTGAAGGGTGGGGCAGCCGTTGTAACTATACTGAGACCTTAGAACTTATCTCAAGGTGGGTGGCTCATTTACGTTGTGGATGTCTATGGGCTCCAGTAACCACTTAACACCAGGTGGGCTGTGAGCTCGTCCACCAGTCTAAGCAAAAAAAAAAATAAAAAATTTGAATTGTTTTATTCAAGTAATATACCTATAGAAAAATACAGCGCATTTATTTTACACTTCGTATACAGCTAAGGTTTTCTTTTTCGTACGGATTTCTCTAGACGTCCACATAATGGTAATTAAGATATAGCACGGTAAAAGTTAATAAGTTACGATGTAAGTATAATTTTAAAAGCCAGATGCTACGATCCTCACCAGAACCATATATTATGTTTAGCATAATTATCCATATCGTAAATCGTCCATAAACAGTTATTTTACACAGCGCTGGAATCGAAGTTATCAATGTAAACATATTTATCTTTGCAAGCGTACATACGTGTGCTCTCAAATATGCAGTTATCAGCAACCAAACACCGTGATAATATGAAAGAAATCTTGTCTGTTGAATATTTTATACCGGGATAGGTGACCGTATTTCACCTTTTCAATGTTTGACTGCAATCGTTGAAGCGGTCTCAATGTCACTGCACTCCTAAAATCAATCGGCTTTGGTTAATGAGTCTATGATCGCGTGAATGAATTCTGTTCGTTTTTCAATATCCTGATTATTAGTTCGTCCTTAATCCATATAAACAAACTGTATCTTAAACTAAATCGTTAATTATTATGAAGTATTACCAATTAAGTAAGCGAGGCCCAATCAAATTAAAATTGAGCCAAATAAATAAAATGCTGTGTTCCATTTTAAGTATGTATCGAATTATCTTTTGGCAACTTCTTCTTTGCACGCATACGCTATTTTTTATCACCAAATAAATGTATTTTTAAAACATATTACACAACGTTTTTTTTAATAGATCTTGATTATTTTTATTTAAGTATCAGTCGATTACAATCGTATTTTTTTCAGGTATATTAGATTTCAAAATCGTGTACATCTATACTAATATTATAAAGCTGAAGAGTTTGTTTGTTTGAACGCGCTAATCTCAGGAACTACTGATCTGATTTGAAAAATGCTTTCAGTGTTAGATAGCGCATTTATTGAGGAAGGCTATATAGGCTATATAACATCACGGTAAGACCAATACAAGTGGAGCACCAATATATAATGTTTCAAAATAGGGGGTTTAAATAGCTCCTTAACATTCTATAATTCAAATGTATTTTCACTTTCTACGTAAATGAAGTGGGGGTAAAATTTAGCGTTATGCCAAAGTAACTATTCCACGCGGACGGAGTCGCGGGCAAAAGCTAGTAATAAATATAAATGGCTATCACAACTTCTCATCCAGGTAGTAGATGCAATCGCGAACAGCTGCCTGGAGCCAGCAGGTCCCCTTAGGAGGAGGACCCTCCTGAGGATCTGTTAGCAAACCTTCCCCTCCTAGCTGAGCCAACTTATCCCAGTGAAGCTGGAAATGCCACTCGATCACCAGCAATTTCTCCATCCCAAAAACCTGTGATTCAGGTACCATTCTGCCTATTTCTCCCGCGAAGCAGTCGTTTGTACCTGTTTCAAGGATAATATACACAATCCAATCTCCTAATTTAATGTGGTTGCATTCACGTTTGTTCTATGGATCACGATAACCACTTGATCCAAGTGGGCGGTGAACACCTCCACGTATTTTAATGCAATAAAAATAATTCGAATATGGATGTCGTTTTATATATTGAATATAAACGTAAACTTGACCAGCAGATCTAAAATCGCAGTCGTGAAAAGAATCCGCGAATCAAACTCAGCGAGCTTGTTGTTTATAAAAAAAGTACATTTAAATCCCCCAATTAACATTATGTAAAAAGATATAAAGGTACACAAAAAGTTGCAAGGCTATTATTATAATAATAATAGTGCTATTCTGGTGTATCATTTATCTATATGTCTTGTTGCACGTATGCACATACATTCCTTAATACATTTTCTAAAATATCCATACAATTATCGAACATTTTGTGGAAGCCCTAAAATGTCTTCTAATAGAGGTACTTAACTTCCGAAGTCGAGTCATCGGTAACGCCATTTTTTTTGTTTCTAGCATATATGCACTAGAAATTGTGGTAATTTATCAATATTTTCTCGAGCGTAATTTCAAGTTTCCAAAAATTACACCAATCGTGTTAAAATAACACTTAATGCGAAAAGTAACACAAAAGGCCTTAAATTCGAAGGCATTAATGAAATTTGTCGGCTCTCAGTCGAGGAGACAAAGAGAATGTTGAGTCGGTGATAGTGGAGGGAGCTAGTGCATAACTTAACGCTTTAGTTACTGGTATTTTTTTTAATGCCTGTGTAGAGAGACGGAGCATACCTACGGCCTAACTGCTGGTGAGTGGTCACCGTTGCTCATGGACCTCAGCAATGCCAGGGGCAGAGCCAAGCTGCTGGCTTCCCGTTTAATACAAATATCCATAAAAGTGTTTGCCTAACCCAAAAAAAAATGTATACATAATACCTATCTATACTATAACTCCTTAACATTCTATTATTAAAAAATATTTTCACTTTCTACGTAAATGAAGAGGTGGGTAAAATTTTGCGTTATGCCAAAGTAACTATTCCACGCGGACAAAGCCGCGGGCAAAAGCTAGTATAGAATAAAAGAATGATGTTTCGAACTAACATTTCTTAAGCGCGTTCGGAAATATAAGCCCTAAGCGTTTGAGAGGAAGGCGATGTATTATACATATTATGTCTATGTATGTATCTCGTAAAGTTTTCGCTTCGTCGCCTAATGACGACAGCCGTAGAGGGTTAAGCGAAAATGAGGCGCATGCTAAACGTTTTGCACGATAAATTCTTGGAAAGAAATTTTCTTCATGATAAATTTACTGGTGGTTAATTTACTGGTGGTAGGACCTCTTGTGAGTCCGCACGGGTAGGTACCACCACCCTGCCTATTTTTACCGTGAAGAAGTAATGCGTTTCAGTTTGAAAGGTGGGGCAGCCGTTGTAACTTTTTATTTTTTATTGCTTAGATGGTTGGACGAGCTCACAGCCCACCTGGTGTTAAGTGGTTACTGGAGCTCATAGACATCTACATAGTTACAACGGCTTCCCCACGCTTCAAACCGAAACATATTACTGCTTCACGGTAAAAATATGCAGGGTGGTGAAACCTTACTATACTGAGACCTTAGAACTTCTATCTCAAGGTAGGTGTCGGCATTTACGTTGTAGATGTGTATGGGCTCCGGTAACCACTTAACACCAGATGGGCCGTGAGCTCGTCCACCTACATAAGCAATAAAAAAAATTCATTACCCACATGTGACTGTTCGAATTAATTAAAAAATTACTTCCTGGCGTTCAAATAATAGAGCATTGTTTATCCGATTGATTTGTTAAATTGTAAACTTTAAGTTTTTTGGCATCGATGCTATCGCCAACGTACGATCGGTGGTGCGCGTGTTGTTCCAGCAAATGGTTGTATTTCACATATTTGGCGACAGTCCAGCGATCGGAGGAGAAGGGGCATTCACAACCTTTAAATTTAAATAATTATAACGGCATAACTGCGATGGTCCGGCTATGTACTACTCGAGTAGGAAGATGTCGTTCTTCTACTGCTCCAGATCGCGGCCATCAATTTTGGACAGACCACTGCTAGCATCTTTTCTCGAATTGGGCACGGTAGGCCATTACACCAAAATATTTGGATAGTCCATATCATGGAGCAAGTCTAAGTACTCAGACGACACCCTCGACAGAGGGATGACATTCCGTCCTCACGTTAGGTCAGTGTGCGACCGAGCTGCATTTCTACTCGATCGACTCTACCCCATGATTTTCTAGTCTCAATTGCTCTTCCGTAACAAGATGACAGTCTACAAAACATGCATACGTTCCGTTATGACCTATACAAGTGTAGTGTTCGCTTACGCGGCCCTATAACTCAAGTCATACAATTCCATTTATGCAGGATAGCCGGCGGAGGAATGTTGATGACTATGATATGTGAGGAATGCTGATCCTTACGACGACCTAAATCTAGAACCGATAAGTGTTAAAACATATTGGATCCACTCTCGGTGCTTTTGGGCTTTTCAAACACCGGTTACTGTCCTCATCGAGCCCTTATCGATTACGACGAAGAGTACGATGTGCGAACTAGCCCATAGACAAAACCCACGGAGTTTCTCGCTGGATCTTCTCAGTGGTTCGCAATTTCGATCCGGTGGTAGATTCAGCGAAGCATTGCTCTTGCTAGGGCCAGTGTTAGGAATTCTCGCAGGTTGAGCCCGTGAGCTCACCTACCTGTCCGTGCGTACTTGGAACCCTTAGGCTACTAACACTACCAATTAGGGAAAAAGAAATAAAAGCAAAAATGGCTGAACGCGGATTTGAATGAAATTTCGCACAAATGCACTTTATATCTTCTACTCTCTCTATTTCTATCTAGTTGTTAGTTCCTAAATCACTTTTATTTTTTTTATTTTTATTGCCTAGATGTGTGGATGAGCTCACAGCCCACCTGGTGTTAAGTGGTTACTGGAACCCATAGACATCTACAACGTAAATGCGCCACACACCTTGAGATATAAGTTCTAAGGTCTCAGTATAGTTACAACGGCTGCCCCACCCTTCAAACCGAAACGCTTTACTGCTTCACGGCAGAAATAAGCGGGGCGGTGGTACCTACCCGTGTGGACTTACAAGAGGTCCTACCGTCAGTGAAAAACACTTTTCACTTTTCAGGAGCTCGAGCGGAAAAGATGAAGTGTTGCTAATCTGCTACAGTTACTATAAAACCTTTACTGCGCATAAATAAAAACTCTAAAAACAGAACAAAACGTTTTAAACCAAACCGAAACTTCTTTAAAATTTATCCGTTTCGTATTTTTGTAACCAACTCTGCGCCGTGGGAAGTATCTATTCTCAGTTGACTATTTCCGTTTCCGAGAAATACAACGTGACTTCCGCACTCTTCGTATGTGAATGTCAGTTGATGGTCAGTGTTGCTGCATTCTTTTCAAATACACTTTCGAAATGGACTTTGACGTAATGAACCATAAAATTAATAAGGGAACGTAAAATTGTAAATTACATAGCTTGGTTGGCTGATCACCATCAGCTTAAATTAAAATATATTTGTAGAAAGGAGAAATTAAAATTCTTGTAACCTCATGAACTTAAAGCGTGGGTATGCTCTCGTGCGATCTTGCGACAATGATGTGGTTGAAAGAAGAGGGAATAATAGAGAATAGAGACTAAGTATCCACGCAAATATCTAATGGCGTATAAGAACACGTTGATTTCCAGTCACTTTAATATGAAGTTACGGTTAAGATTGGCAACACTTTTTTAAATGCGTAAGTATAAAATTGATCACAAAAGAAGCTGGGTCGTTGTAGTCTAGCTAGTTATGCGATCTGGTGTTTACAAACTGTGTTGCTACTGGTGTGAAAAAATTGTAAAGTGAGCTCAAGTGAGCTTAAGTAGTATTTCCTTCGGTTGTTTATGAGTCGTAGACATATCTACGGATTAATATCGCGTTTTTAATTGCAATTATAGTATTTCCGATACATATCCAATGCATTATAATAATTATAATGCTTTATGAATTTCTATATATGTTTCCTATTTCAGGTGTGTAGCGTATGTATTCCGAAAATACTTCACACCAAGCGGGTCATAACCTTGTCGATTCATCCCTATTATGAGAATCTGATTAGAAGAATATAAAAGCTGTATTATTATCATCTTTCACTTTACAGACTTTACAGTCTGACTGGTTTAGCAAAATCTTTTTTTTTTTGCTTCTATTTAAAGTCTATGGTATCCTCTCCACTATCCACAGTCCACGGTTTCGCCTTCACGCCTTCGGGCTTACGCTAGATTTTCCAAAGAAATGTTGAATGTTGAATCGATCATCCTTTGCACAAAACGTCTTCCTAAATAGCAACTCCGGTTTGAGCCCTGAGAGATCACCTGCACGCAAGGGTAACGCTGATATGGCCTCTCAAGGCTATTAGCATAAGCAGGAATAAATAAATACATTAATAAATAGCACAATAAATAAATCCAACGACGATCGACCACGTGTCCCACCCGGCAGTCGACAGATCCCCGCCCCCATTGTTATTTGGTTTTTGTTTCCAATGTTCAAACTAGACAATGCAACGTGGACGAAACTTTAACAGCTGCTCCCAAAAAAGAATTTGCGGTAGGAATTTCTTCTTTTTTTATATCGAAATAGAAACTTACAGCATTCATCATTAATAAATCCGCTATAATTACTGCAGGAAATTAAGGCTGGATGTAGTCAATATGATATAGCTTAGTAATACTAATAGTAGTGTGTAGTGCTAATAGTAGTGTCAAAATAAAAGTATATAAGTACAGAGAAATTAGAACTCATTTCTCAAGGTGGGCAGCGGAATTTACGTTGCAGATATCTATGGGCTCCAACCACTTAACACCAGGCGGGCTCGTCCACCCATTTAAGCAATAAATAAAAAAAAGTGTATTGGAACATTTCAAGGAAACGTTGGATAGGTTATATAAAAAAGAATAAAATCAAAACATTACATTTGAAAATTTGTATTTTACTAACTTTTGCTTTGCTTCCATGGCGCACGTTTGTTTTATTGGTTTTAGATACTATCCTTTGGCACCGAGATTCTAATTCTTAAAATGAACGAAAAATACAATTTCATTTAACAGAGAACTTTAACAAAAATAGTGAATGATGTTGTCTCGTTTGCTAATGAAAAGAATGTTAACCGAAAATTTATAAAAGAATAACTTCAACAAAAGAAAACTAGATTGGGTAGGTAATGATAACATTGCTTGAACAGATTCAGCCAATTAAAGTGTCCAACTATAGTTAATTGGGCCAGCGCAAAATGCCTTAGCGGAAAACTTCGGCAAATGTTTGTACACTTCAATGGAAAATAAATAGTGGAAAACGAAAGAAATGTTTATTGTGGCGTTCGCAGCTTAGCTTTAAAGTCGAGAGGAAGAACACATTTTAATTGATTTTTCGATTTAATTTTATACTGCCAAACCAGGTTGACAAATGGCGCTAGGTTAGGGCCAGTCTGGTATTAAGTGGTTATCGATTCGATCGATTTAATTGTGTCGTTGCTGTCTCTTCCTTGGAACTGAACTATGACTGATATGAAGTAGAAATAAGTAACTTGGACCTCACCATGCATTTTCGTAAAAGCCCGACTGTATAGTATTAGGGGTTAAAAAGTATTGAATTGCCGATTTGTACTGAAAACTCTGTAAACTTAAAGTAAAACTTTGTACTCGTTTTTTTTTCATTTAACATATTTATTTAATCAAATCCAATCCTTCTTCAAACGAGGCTTGTAGAGAGTATCAAGCGGTAGGCAGCGGCTTGGCTCTGCCCCTGGCATTGCTGCAGTCCATGGGCGACGGTAACCACTCACCATCAGGTAGGCCGTATGCTCGTCTGCCTACAAGGGCAATAAAAAAAAAATTGTCCAAATCACGAAAAAAATGGTAGTTCGTTGGAGCAAGGTCTGGCGAATGGTTTCTAATTGCAGTTCCTGTAGAATTAAAACGGTATCTCGTGCTGTATGAGGTCTCGCGTTATCATGTAGCAATAATGGTGAAGATCGATTCATGAGTCGGGGCTGTTTCACTGCAAGTTTTGCTATAATTGTTCGGAGTTAGGCTTACAGTCATTATATCATAACAGCCAAGGAATAGTAAGAGTCGACAAGACATTATCCAAATCGTTCAGTGTCGAAAAAGGTGTTCAGCAGGGCTGCATCCTCTCACCTACCCTATTCAATATATATGATGAGTATATAATGAGACGTATCTGCGAAAACTGGGCTGGAGGCATAACCATCGGCGGTCAAAAAATTTGCAACTTACAATATGCTGACGACACCACCTTGCTAGCGGCAACAAAAGCAGAAATGATCACCTTCTTGGATAGGATGGTTATCGTAAAGAATCCACTTTTCATCACATGTCACAATTTGATCCAATATTCCTTCATTTCTTTTTCGGTTCAACAAGGCATCACAAGTTTTAACGCGCGTCTTTCTGCAGATCAGTCAAATCATGAGGCTCCCCAAATGAGTCAATATTATTGATAAGGTTAAACCATGCCGCTAATTTCTGAGTAGTTTGGCTGGGATCGGCTTCCACTATCTCTTTCAATTCATTGTTATACACATGTGTGGACGGTCTTCCACGTGGCTTGTTCTTCAAATCAAAATTTCCATCACGAAAGCGTTTAAACCAAATGGCACGGTGCGTTCATTAGCAGTCCCCTCTCCAAACGCAACATTGATATTGCGAGCTGTTTCTGCTTCGTTAGTTTCGCGTCGGAACCCGTATTCAAAAATCACTTGAATTTTCGAAGTATCTATCTTTGTTGTCTAAGCTAAATAAAAAAAACAACTGAAAGTCGATAACCAGATTTTGCACATTTTTTAAAAGAAGAACCTCACTAGTACCATTTGAAAAAAGTTTTACTCAAAAATCTCAAACCATGAAGGTTCTATGTCAATTCGAAGTACCTATTACAATAAAATGGCAATTTCATTAACCCCTGTTACATACCATAATGACATGTATTTAAAGTCGTTACTAGAGGTTACTAGAATAAGTTGGAAAAAAAACAACATAGACACCTGGCGGACACCCCGAGTCATTTGATTGTGGCTGATATCAAATTGCATTACATTGCTTGTTTATAAAAAAACATAGTTTAATTATTCTATCGCGATTTTTAATGCTATTCGAAGGTAATTTGACGAGAACTAATTTAAACTACTTTCGTTTTTAGGAATAAAGAAAATCCTTGCAAAAATCGTTGCCCTGTTCTCAAACGAGTTCCATGTTAATTGACTTAATGGATCAATGGGTTGCCATTGTTAAATCTTAATTGGATCACACCTGTATTCACGTTTACAAACATTGATAATGGAATATTGAAAGGTTCACGTATATGTTTTATATTAAGACTAGCTGACCCGGCAAACTTCGTAGTGCCTCAATCGATAAATAAAATACCTACGCTTTTGTATAAAATAAACTTAAAACAAACAAAAGGAATCCGTCCGAAGGGGGGGACATCAAAGGAAAAACAAAATTGTTATTTTTATTTAATTCCGAGCATTTTCATATTTATCTACCTTTTAAACCTGCTCTGGACTTCCACAAATAATTTAAGACCAAAATTAGCTAAATCGGTCCAGCCGTTCTCGAGTTTTAGCGAGACTAACGAACAGCAATTCATTTATATATATATAGAAGACTAGTTTTTACCAGTTCACTCGCGATAATGTACAAATTAAGATCTTTCGGGAATAACACTTCTTTTCGTGTCAAAATGAACCCTATGGGCTTCTATATATGTATGTACCACTGACAACGTATATTCCAAATTTCATCATAATCAGTTGAGTACTTAATATATGAATACGTAATGAACAAACTCACTTTCGAATTTATGAAAATGTGATTAATTGAAGTTTTTAATTATATGTATATTTTTTTTTATATGTATACATTATGTATACAATATTATGACTTCGGTAACGGCTTGACTCATCTATTTGAATAAGAAAAGTAAAACTCATTCCGCGTTTACAAGAGCTGTAGTAAAACTACATCTTTATATATAGGTATATATTGCTTCTGTGCGTGTCTTCGTCCCTGAACTCTTCCTAAGCGGCTGGACCGATTTGAATGATTTTTTTGTATGCGTTTGGGTGGCACCCTGGATGGTTTAGGTTCACAAATCAGCCCGGCAGATGGTGCTGCAGTCGGTATCTAGATTATTTATCTATACTACAACTAAACGGCTGGATCGAATTGAATGAATTTTTACAGGACAACGTCTGTCGGGTCCGCTAGTACATAATATTATAAAAAAATAGTAATTATTGTAAAGCTGTTTTTCTACTATTAAGTGTAATTTGGCCTTGTAGTATTTAGTGTCATTTAGCATAAATTGTGTTTGCAATCAAACATAATTAGATTGAAAAATTTACACTGAATATGCAGATTGTGGTAAAAGGATCCGTCTAACACAAAGATTTCAGAAATATTTGTTTTTATTGCTAATATTGGTGGAGCTCACGATCCACATGGTGTTAAATGGACACTAGGGCCCACTGACATCAACAACCCACCTTAAGATATTAGTTCCAAGTCTCAGCTTTTACAGTACATCGGCTGCCCCGCCAAACCGAAATGCACTCCTGCTACGCGGCAGAAATAGGTAGGGTGGTGGTACCTACTCGTACAGGCCCAGCAGTGATTACGCAATTTATAATTTTTGCGGGCATCATTTAGTTATTACACAATGTTATTACTTTAAGGTGAGGCCATTCGTGAAAATTTTGCTAAGTACGTCAGTAATCAGAAAGATCGGTACCTGCCTGCGGAATTCGAACACCGGCCCAGTCGCATCGCTGTATAGGTACGAACACACCGGGCATCTTATCCTTTAGGCCACAACGACTTTAATAAAATTATCAATCATAATACATACAAGGGAAATCAGAGATTCAAAGCGTAGAGCACATACAGAGAGAGCAAATGTTAATGCTTCTCAAAATTTGCAACTAGTAAAATCCGGCCGCGTTCGATTGTGATATGTTTGATTAAAACTACTAGCACACCAGATAACATGAATTGGCAAAAATTACCCACAGAATATTGCCCTGGAACACAAATACCTGAGCAAAGTTTCTTAATCAGAAAACTTAACTTAAACTTAATCGGACGATTCGTCTAAGAACGCATAGCGGACCAAAATGGAAAGAAACATTGAATTTCCTAAAATACTGATGTGATTGAAGAAGCCCAACATTTATTTAAGATTTATAAATAGCCCCGTATCGATTTCTAAATTCATAATCAAACATTTGTAAAGGCATTTTAGTTAGTTAAACAAAATAAACAAGAGACGATTACAAAAATCAAAGGATAGTAACATCTGTAGAACAGATGGTGTCTCAGCCGCCTTTACATTTACAATATGACTCACATCCATTCATAAATTTGTAATATTCGTGGGTTGCGCATCTGCAAGTCAAATAAATTCAACGCCTTTAAAGCTAATTAATAAATATTCGTGGCCCAAACGATAAGAGATATGAAGCACTCGTATCAAGCGACTATACCGGTTTTCAAATCTCATAGGCACTTATACCAATTATTCTGGGGACATCCGTCACGTGCTCGCTGACAACTTGAGTGAGTAAAGAATGATATCGTATAATAACGTCAATATTCGCATGAGCTGGACGCAAAGAAACAATAACGAAATTGTACTGTGGGCCAGTCAATACCTCGCGGGAACTCTTGGAGACCATAAAAAGGGAAGAGATGAATCTCCGGTGTGATAAGTATGTTTTTTATGTTTGAGAGATTACTGGTGGCCCGACTGATTCAACTAATCATAATAGAAAAACTCAAAGTAAGGCTGTGAACCGGGATTAGATGTTTCGCTTGCCGATAGATAGGGACTTAAAAATAAAAACCAAACTCGCAAAAGCTATAAATCTTGGGATACATTATGTTATGCAGTGTATTATTGTGCATCGAAACCTGTTACAATTATATTTGCGGCGGTAGTTACAAATATATTAATTTCGCGACGGAAAAAAATGGATCTATCCTATTTTTGTATTGATGGTGGTATCTATTCCACCACGAAACCTATACCACCATCCTGTCCAGTTCTGCCGCGAAAGATTCGTGCGTTCCAGGTTGAAAGGTGGGACAACCATTATATAAGACAATTCATTCATCATGTGAAAAGTCTATTAGATCGTTTACCAATGTAGTCCAATACAACAGTTAAGATCTTCAATTGTTTGAGTCTGTCGGAAATATCACTTTAGGCAAAGTTATTGGTTGTATAAAAAGCAATAATTATTTGATAGACAGGTAATACGTACGTCCTAAAACACTGGAATTGAATCATAATCTTAACACGAAATTATTAAAAATCTTTAATACAAATAAATAAACGCAAATATATTAATATCGAAAGACTTGTTTTACTGAGAAGCTAAAAGCGCCTGATTTTGTTCTCAGTTTTTTTCATTTCAACAGAAATCAAATGCTTCTAAAGTATTAACGTAATTTTTCCATTAAGCCCAATGGGACACGTACGACTTGTGGTGCCCGATTATTGTCGGATGCGAATAGCTTCGTTCATTGTACTGCGATGTACCGAGCTGGCTACATCGCAATACGGGCTTTAACTAGCTGCATCCGTCTTTAATAGTGTAGTTTTCAAGGACATTCGCTATTTCAATTGAGATTTTATTGTGAGCGCAGATTTTCCGGGTGCCGTATGATTTATGACTTATATGTTTTCGGGCCAATGGGACTACTTATTTATTCCGCTGGCGACCTGCTCTACAGCTGGAGTGAGCCTTGGCTTCTCATATAATGTCTTTTTACCTACCTGCTTTAATTGGGGTAATAGGTAAAATGAAATTTAATGGGTTTTCACCAGATGGGCCATGTACCTTAGACCTATCGAAACACATTTATGGCAAAATTATAAGATTGTATCGTTTAGTGTAATTTATGACTACGCCTTACGCCTGTAGGAGTTTTGCAAGGCTCTGCATGATGCAGCTTAACATCGCATTTATGTCAGTATTAGCAAATTCTCTCACGTTGAGACCGTGAGCTCGTCCACCAATCTAAGAGTAGCTGGAACAGTCCCTCCGCTACTAGAGATTTAAAGAGCAGAAAGAACACCTCAACTATTTATTAAATATGTGCAATAAAGTAAACATACTGCCCTTCGATATCAAATTCGCGACTTAAGGAAGTCGGTGACATTACGCGGTAGATACGTATGATAGATACCTAACAGAGGGATTAAGAATGGAATTAACTTGTGTTAGTGCGAATGATCAGCTACAGACAGGTTTATTTTTGTCGCAGAGCGGTTTTTCGTTCCCGATTTGAATAGTGGAAAAGTAGTTACACAATACACTTGAGGTTTCGACTGTGCTTTTCTCGAGGTGTGTGGTTTGCGTTTAATGGTAACAGGGCCCGTTGAGCACTTAGCGCCAGGTGGCTTATCTAGAGCAACAAGAATAGGAAATCTTTCGAAATATCCACTTTAAAAGTAAAAGAATATCCAACGTTTTTATAAAATAATCGTGCAATTACGGTCTCGGTTCTTGGATAACCACTCTGAGTATAATCTCCATTGAAATGCAAGTTTTTTGCTGCAAGACGATCGAGTTCCGGCTTATCCGGTGGTCGTGCTCGATTTAAAGGCTTTACCGGACCAGCTTATCTACAGCAAACCGATCTGTCGAAGATTGCCTTTAAGTTACTAGCTCGAGAACTTGGGCTCGTATTTGACCTAATCAAAGTATAATTAGACTAGCCTTCCAAAAATGGAAAACTTTTGAAATAATTATGGATTTATTTTTACTTCAGAATATACATATATCGATGTTTAAAAGAATATATTTGTGAAGAATACATTCATTTTTTTAATTTTTTTAGTGACTTGTCTTTAGTCTTTAGTCTTTACTATAAGTGGTTGGTTATTATACAAAACCACATCGGACGAATTTTCTCCTGTACTATGTGTATCGGAAACATACATAAGGGATGATAACAAATATACATACGTACATGAAAATATAGAACCTGACACCATAGCGTTTCGAATTGCCAACACACATATGTATTAACAATTGAAATTTCGATCTTATGTCCCAAAGTGGCGCCCACTATGGTCTCTGTGATATCTATTGGCTCATATAACAACTTAACATCAGGTGATCTTTTACATCACAAGGACGTACGCCAGTGCGAAATTTTAAGTTTTTTTTTATAAAAAAAGACGGTAGGTAGCTTAATTCATATAACGACGAATAACATGTATTTCGTGACGAAATTTCGGGAATAATTATTGTAATAACGAGATGTAAGAGATAACGCAGTTTTAACCAAATCTACGACACACGAAAAACGATAAAAAAAATACCTACTCATAAAAAAATATCAACTAAAATGTCTCCCCAATGATAACTTACTAGCGCATAAATTCACGAAATCTTCATAACAAGAAGTAATGGGCCGTATCCATTACGGATTAATGCGGGGGGTTTGACTGAATCAACGATTGGGCCCGTTTATAGGAATACTTGATTATGTAAGCGCCAGACTCACAATAATGAGTTCTCAGCTCCGTGACGGGAAAACGTTAATATATTGCACTGCTTAATCTAATTACTATTTAATTCACTAAACGGTAACTACCTTTTCAGGTTCTATCTAGAGCCTGACGCTCACCTGGTCTAAAGTGGAACTTAGTTTTTACTATAAGTCGTGGCCTAAAGTATAAGACGCCCGCTGTACCCGTAACCAGCGATGCCACTATGCCGGTGTCCAAATCTTGCATGCAGAGAACAATTTTTTTAATGAAATTACAATGAAGGAATAGCATCGTGTAATCAAACCAGTTAAAAATGGAATTGCAGTAGGCCTCAAGTCTGAATATACGTCAATCAATGGCTTTGGTAACTATTTAACGCCCGGTGGGCCGTGGGCTGGTCATCTACGCAATAAAAATATTGAGGATGCGATATATATGTACTGCTTAGATTTCGTGCTTGCTCAGATTTTATAGCCCATTTTTTTATGATTGAACTATTACTGGTGGCCCGGAGGCTTTCCCAGTTTCACCAGGACAGGTGGGCGAGCAAGGCTCAGCTAGGAGGGGTGGGATTTGCTAACAGGTGCCCGAGTGCCTCCGAAGAAGACCTAACAAGCCTCATTTAGGCAATGGCAACTTCATAAATACGTTAAGAGCAGACCGCCCCCTCATCCTTGCCCCTCATCCTTATAGTCTACGCTCGGTACTAGTGCTAACACGTCGAAGAGTTCGACGAGACAATTAACCAATAGATGCCCGCTGAGTTTCTCGCTGAATCATATCAGTGGGTCGAGACTTTGTTCCAGTGGACGATGCACTCGCGAAACAGCTATACTTCAGCTGTTAGACCTCTTACCCGGACAGTTGTTAGCAAGCCCAGCGGGCTGTTGTTATAAACAAATAGCTTGACCCTACGATGTGATATCCCCTAATACCAATAAGAAATCCCATCCCAATCCCCATTACATTGAAAACTACGCCACCACCAGCTTGCTTCTACTAAAAGGAATTACGATAACCCTTCAGGAGGATCAATAAAATGATTAATTTAAACTATACGACTTATCCTTAAAGCTAGTGATTTAAACGATGTCATCTAGCAGACAATTTATGGCTCCGTGACCGGAGAGTAGACACGACGTGAACGTGATTGTAATTTGTCCAATAAATTATTAGTTAAATCGACAATGTGATTAATATTAATTGTCTTTGTCCGTAGACTTGTATCGCGATCTATCATGGCGATTCTGAATGATAATATTGAATGTCAGAGTGATGATGTTAAGTTGTTATTTTTTTCTATTCTGGGTCTTTTGATCTATTTCCGAAAGGTTTTTTGTTGTGTTTATAATGAAGTTACATTACGTTATTTCTTTTTATTCAATTTAAATTAGTATTACAAAGGTTTGTTTATTTTTTGTCTCATTAGTTTGTGCGTCGTTTATTCCGTCGAGGTTTTTGTTGTGATGACGGGAAATGCTTTTGGTACAGATCAAAGGTGGGGTCTCGTCTCCTTTCAACAGATATATGTGTGTTTTCATAAATTCATCATCACAGCGAGACACTGCCTCATTTTACTAGTTTGAAATCCTATGTTCGTTTATTGTTAACGAGATTGGCGCGCGAAAGGGCTTAAAATCTGCCGCACGTAAGTGCTTAAAATCTGCCACGAAATATTCCAATGTTCAAATGTTCAAATTCAAACGTTCAAATGTGCAAATGAATTGTGGATTCAAATTCATGATTCTCTGACGAGTGTCTGCGCGCAGTTGCAACTAACATCAGGACTCTGGCCGCGTGTACACATCGTGAGAAATAAAAACAACCGATATTAACTTTGGAAAATACTCATGTACAAAGTACAAAATACAATGACTCGTTTTTCACATTGAAGAGCAGTCGAAATACGTCACGTTGAGCGGTTGCGAATTTTTAATGATAAAAAAAGGCAAATAACAAGTTACAGTTGCAAGTGTGTCAGTATGAATTCATTCTGATCAAATTAAATGTAAAATCAATTACTTCACTATACAAAATACTAGGGTAACCTACCTATTTGAAATCCGACATCCATACGCAGTTAATTATATATGTTAATAAGTTTAATAAATTTCAAGTTAAAATGTAGTCAACATTTTAACCTTGGATCGTGAAGTACATATGTAATATAGTAGTATCGTAATTGATTAATAAGACGCACTAGAACTATTGCACAATATTTTGTATCAACGAAGATGAGCAATGCCATTTTCAATTGCCTAGATGAGCTCGCGACCCACCTAGTGCTATGCGGTTTCCGGAGGCTTTGGATATCACAACGTGAATGCCGCCACCCATTTTAAGATGTGGAGTCTAAGCTTGAATTGTATAGTATTGACTGAAATTCCGTTCTTATCGATTTTACTGAAAAACTAGATATCATCAACACAATGCTTTTGTTGCTTTGCTAATTCAATCATTTATGTATTAATACGTGAAGCAAAAACTTTGTATCCCTTTTTACGAAAATTGCGCGGACGGAGGAGTTTAATATTTTTCACACTTACAGAGAATATAGAGAGAAGTGCAAAATGTATTTTTTTTATTAATTCTATCAATAAAAAGACATTACAAACACTACCATGTATTTGACACAACACATACACTCATATGTGACTCGACATAATCTCTTTGTTTATAGTCAAACTTTATTTAATGTTTAAATAAAGTCCGTGGTCAAATTGAGAATAAAGTGCCAAGTAAATACTGTTCAAGTGTATGCCGTAATCATTCCTGGAAGAGTCTAGAAGACATTAAAACAAAAGAATCGAAAAACGAATATAGTACTTAATTAATTCAGGAAATGACGACTATTTTTTCTACCAATTACACTGTTGATAATAATTTTCTGAATTTTTTTTATCATTCTGACATAGTGACGGACAAGTTCTTACATTCAGTAGTTCATAAGGGTTAAAAAATTGTAATTAAAACTTTCTTTTTTTTGCTGTTTTTTTTTAAATTAATTGAGTCTTCATCGAAATTAAAGTAATTTAGTTTCAAACAAAAAGCCTTTTCATAACGATCTACAAAAAATTTTTTTTGCATGTTAACTAACTAAATTATTCTATGGACTCTCTAATTATTCTTTCTTTACATACAAAACTGTTTGAAATTCTTAATTAAATTTTATAATTAATTTTTTCGTAATATTGTAAAGTTATAAATGACCCTTTTAAATAAATACCGAAATATTCGCGCCTACTAAAAAGGCTAGGTCGTGTAGGTGAACTTGTATTAATAATAATCATTACTTAATTACAGCTACGAGCTATCGCCTTTGTGGTTATAATACAAAACTGTTAGATTTCAGTTAGGGTTTTCAACAATCGCAAAATTCCACCTATAATTTTTATTAACAAAGACTATCGGCTTTTCAAACTTATCCTCTAACTAGGGTTCCTTCCTTCTGTAATATTTCACATGACATTTCAATAACCCGACTGAATAGGGCTGTATAAAAACTTTTTTTTTTGTTATATTATAATACAGCGGAGAAATTTTCAGCGCTTAAACTTCTAACTAAAATAACATCTGCTCTGAATTAGTCCATCCAATTTCCAGCATCGCTTTATTTATTTATTATTTACATTGGCGGACTTAATTCGTAAGGTATTCTCTACCAGTCAACCAAAGATAGTGCAGTGTAAATAATGGTGGATGCGTTGAAATATAAATTAAACACAAATATATCCGCAAAAATACATAATTAATACAAATATATTTATAGACTAGCGACCCGCCCTCGCTTCGCTTCGGAAACATTAAAACACACATGAAACCAAAAAAATAATTTTTTTTTTTTTTTTTAAAGTAGCCTATGTTCACCAGGGACAATGTCGGCTTCTAATGGAAAAATAATTTTTCAAATCGGTCCAGTAGTTTCGGAGCCTATTCGAAACAAACAAACAAATCTTTCCTCTTTATAATATTAGTATAGATGACTAAATAGTTTATACAATATTCTATATTACGGCTTTACGGCTAACCCTATACAAAATTGTGATTAATATTGCAGGGTATGGCTTCCGATCGTTTCGTCGGGCAGGTTAGATTGCGCTGCGTTAAACTGATTACCTAACCCTTATTTCGACTTAATTTCCGCACTGAGCACACGTTCCATTGCCGTCGGGGATCAGAAAGGCCGGCTTAATGATTCTTCAAGAGTTATTACTGCGGAGATTGCTCTCGGTCGGCTCCGATTCCTTTTATTGGTTTTAAAATACATTTTTCTTTTGGGACATAAATGGACGCACGAGCTAGAAACCAATTGTAACTAGTGACGTTAAACCCCTTATTGTGATATGCGGTCGAACTTATATTAAACCGTTTTCTGTGGATTTTTTGGGATAATGGCCAACATCAGTGTGTTTCCAGAGATAGCTTTTGCTACTTATCCTACGATTCCGGACTGAAAACGCTTTAAAAAGTGGTCTGGAGAGTCCTCAATGGTGCACAGCGAATTGACTGGCATTGCTAATGCCCATGACACTGACCAAACACCACCAGATGGGTTGTGAGCAGACGTTCCATAGTAAGAAAAACTTAAGGATCTCACTACCCGTATAATTCAACTTGGCTATTTCTGCCGTGAAGCAGTAATGCGTTTCGGTTTGAAGGGTGAGGCAGCCGTTGTAACTATACTGAGACCTTAGAACTTATATCTCAAGGTGTGTGGCGCATTTACGTTGTAGATGTCTATGGGCTCCAGTAACCACTTAACACCAGGTGGGCTAGGAGCTCGTCCACACATCTAAGCAATAAAAAAAAAAAAAAAAAAAAAACTTGGCTATCTGTAAATCTGTACCATCGGAGTCTAATTTATATACAATACGCTTCAATATATCTCAATTTTCAATATATTTTGTCGCGAAGCAGTGAACCACTGACCTTAATAACACAGGTTTTCCTAGCATAAAAGTCAGGGAATATTGTTATTGTGTACCTCATAAAAAAGCTATGTATATTATTATACTAGTGTTATAAATTCTTGTACGTGTTTGTATTTTAAGAGGCTTGAATAAATATACATTATTATAATGATAAGTTCTGGTTTCAAAGATGAGTTTTTATGATTTACTGTAGAACCTTCTACCACTTTGATTCGTTCGATCACTTAACACTAGATAGGAAGTGAGAGGTGTTTCAGTACAATAAAAACATGTTTTTATCAGGCAGGCTCTGAAATAAACTACCCTACTCGAGTACTTTCTGAACAGTATGGCTGACTTAAGCGAATATGGAAAATGGTATTTAGTAGTAATCAATGGCCTGACTGTGGTCCTAACATCGCTTACTGGGCCATAAGCGACAGCAACCAGTCACCATAATATGAACCGAAGGCTTGTTTGCCTTCGACGACAAAAAACCAATAGTAGTTTGAGTATCAAGTACAGGTACTAAATCAAAAGATCGCCGGCTTAAAACTAAAATGTTTGGGTGTTTCGGTACATGTTACGTCTGAGGTTTTGATGTCGTTATATTTAACCGGTACCGGTGCAAGTGATAAGCTTTTAAAAGTTTGAATTAGAAATTGTTGCATGTTGAATGTTAAAGTATGTTGAGGATGTGGTTGCGTGATTAAGTCAAAATCTTGTCGAGCCAAACTACGACGTATATTTATTTATTTTTGGAGCCTCTGGGTCTGCGGAGGGACTTTGGTTCCCTCTGTATTTTGTACTGTATGTTCCATGGGGAGTGCTCTGAGGAATTGTTCGAGATGATACCAGCATCTCGTTTTTACCATCGCACCGCCCGCCACCGGAGTAGAGTTCATCCATACTACCTGGAGCCACTGCGGTCATCTACAGTGCGTTTCCAGAGATCTTTTTTGCCACGTACCATACGGCTATGGAATGAGCTCCCCTCCACGGTGTTTCCCGAGCGCTATGACATGTCCTTCTTCAAACGAGGCTTGTAGAGAGTATTAAGCGGTAGGCAACGGCTTGGCTCTGCCCCTGGCATTGCTGAAGTCCATGGGCGACGGTAACCACTCACCATCAGGTGGGCCGTATGCCCGTCTGCCTACAAAGGCAATAAAAAAAATATATATATAGCAATGCACTCATACTTTATAGCTTACAAAAGTTACAAGTCTAATTTGAGGGAGGTGATTTTAGGACGTTTTAAGTAAGGTATCTGGCACCGGGTGCTTAAGGTCGTAGTTGCGGAGTGCGTGCACTCGTCTGTTCTATATGATTTTTGCGGAGTGATTGGCGAGCGGGGACAATAAATACTTAGACTGTGATTTTTCGGGTCGTCAGACTATGTGAGTTCCAACAGAAACCAATGAAAACGTGACCAAATTAAAAAATATAAAAGAAATATACAACTTAGAGAAATCTCATATGCCCCTACTAGATGAGTTTATTAATTGATTTTGACGGGGTTACACGATTTAAAGCGAATCTCTATGGCATTAGCGTCTTCGTAGCTTTCGTTTCAAATCGAAACGCATTATTGATTCCCGGCAGAAATAGGCAATAACTCTTGTGTTCTTAACACGATCTACCACTAATAATCAAAGCAATCAATATTAATTCATTTTCACATTTCGAATTATTTGCTCAATTAGTCAATAAATAAAACAGGATTACAAAACGCTACGACTTACAATTTAAACCATACAGAAAATCCGTATCATAATTACGGGCGTGACGCGCGTATTTCCGCCGCGACGAACGCTGCCGTGATTTTAATTGAACCTAACATTAAATTATTAATTAATGTTATCAAAATTTTACACAGCCCTTGCATAATGATCTTATTTAGATTAAACCTAAATTTAACAAATTACATATTAGTACATAATATTACATGTTCATGCGATTACGTCTTATTGAAGAACGTGGCGTTTTTTACCGTTATTAAATTTTGAAGTAGTTTTTAATGAAACAGTGAAGAAAAAGTAAAAGAAAAATCTAGAAAATCATTTACGAAAGGTATTTTGTAAATCCGCTAGGGCTGCAAATCCGATAAGAATTATAAATTGTTACTAATTTAAATTCCAGACGAATCACTTCTAGAATTGTTCACTTTAAAACACAAGATTAATTTCATTTCAATGTGAGAAGCGAGTCTTCAATTAAAAGCCCTGTCTTTCATTCAACTGTTTCTTTGAAATCCATTTATTGTCTACAGTACTACTAGACCAATTTAAACTGACAATCGCGAAACAAAAGAAATACGAATTAGAAGTAAAATTTATTCAGTACTAGGCTTTTGCCCGCGACTTCGTCCGTGTGGAATAGTTCACAAATAATGCTTTATTTTAGAACAAATTCGGTTAGCATAAAAAACGTTATAGTGAGCCTTTTTTTTTTTTTTTTCTCTGGCCGTGGGCCGAACCTCCTACGAGGTCCCCGCGCCTAGGGGGCGCGCGGGGTATGTGAGACTCAACGATCTGCAGGTGTTGAGAGCAGATCGCGGGCCCAAGGATTTTAGGGCCCACCCACTAAACGACTCCCCTGCACTCTTACACCCGACGTCCGATCTCCGTCCGGGGTCAGAACCCGTTCAGAGTAGGGGGGTTCCCGCGGTCAACACTACAACCAGTCGACGACCAACGACGTCAGTCTCCGCGGTACGGCGGCCCTACCAGGCCGCCCGGGCGGTGCCGCTGGTGTTCCGGGATACCCCGCTGGGCCAGAACCAGCCTGCCGGGTCGGAACGCGATACACCGCCGACCGGGTTGCTCTTCAATAGTATGTTCGACGACGAAAATGCGGACCGCATCGCAGTCCGCAGCCGCCGACGCGCCGTCCCGTCCTCCTGGTGCCAGCGCGCTAGAGTGACGGTAGCGTGCGGCGCAGCCTCAACCCCCTTAGGTCGCCCCGTGACCATCACCGGGAGGAGACTGCCTCCTCATAGGGGCTGGAGCTGGACAAACGCCCTCCTCCGACCCCCGGCCCGACGGCGGCGGCACGGCGCCGAGAGGGAAGAAGAGCTCTCCCTCTCCCGTTCCGCCGCCTCCTTCTGCGAGATGGTGGACTCGCAGAAGTCGAGCATCGCCTGACGTTATAGTGAGCCAACCTTAACATACAGATATATGCTGCGGAGGACTTTTTTTTAGATCTCTTGAAGGGGAACAATTCTGTTATACATTATTTTAGCGAAACTCTAACCGTTTCTGCAGCGTACGCAGTGAAACCGCTTAAAAGGGAAAAAAAACCGCGATTTTGAAACATTCTTTATTGGTGCTCCGCTTGTATTGGTCTTAGCGTGATGTTATATAGCCTATAGTCTTCCTCAGTAAATGGGCTATCATCTAACACTGAAATAATTTTTCAAATCGGACCAGTACTTCCTGAGATTAGCGCGTTCAAACAAACAAACTCTTCGGCTTTATATTAATATTAGTATAGATTTCATTACTAAAGGTAAGGTAAGGTCATAATATGGAATATCTAATGCTAGTTGATGGTTAAATCAATACAATGTAATAAATCCGTCCATTTATTCTCATCGCTTTATGGTACAATATAGATTTAATAGGGATGGCGAATCGAGAGGGCTGTGCTCGTATTCCTTGCGAGATTGAATGAGGACTGAGGAGATTCGCCGAAGGACAATTATAACCGACATAGGATTACGAGGGCGAAGTGGCAATGGGTAGGGCACGTTGTTCGTAGACAAGATGGCCGCCAGGGTCAAAAACTAACCACTTGAAGATGTGGAATGGGTAGGACCCAGGTGGACTGACCACCTGTGAGACGACTCCGGGAATACCGTAGATTCAGGCTGCGCTGGAGAGGTTAATGTGGAGAACCTTGTGGGAGGTCTATGACGGCGTATGTAAAATCGATTTTAATCAAATAACAAATCGATTTCTTGTGAGCTGTGACTCTATGTCAATGTTTCATTCGACACAAAACATTTTAAATTGTCACCGAGTTATGATTTGGTACATATAAGATCGAACGTAATGATCAACGTTTACTTGTTTTGTTTTGGTGAACACTACAAAGTATAAATAATAATTATCATTTAGACTCGTCGTGGCCTAAAGGATAAGACGTCCGGTGCATTCGTTGTTGCGATGCACCGGTGTTCGAATCCCGCAGGCGGGTACCAATTTTTCGAATGAAATACGTACTTAACAAATGTTCACGATTGACTTCCACGGTGAAGGAATAACATCGTGTAATAAAAATCAAACCCGCAAAATTATAATTTGCGTAATCACTGGTGGTAGGACCTATTGTGAGTCCGCACGGGTAGGTACCACCGCCCTGCCTATTTCTGCCGTGAAGCAGTAATGCGTTTCGGTTTGAAGGGTGGGGTAGCCGTTGTAACTATACTGAGACCTTAGAACTTATATCTCAAGGTGGGTGGCGCATTTACGTTGTAGTTGTCTATGGGCTCCAGTAACCACTTAACACCAGGTGGGCTGTGAGCTCGTTCACCCATCTAAGCAATAAAAAAAAAAAAAAAAAAAAAGACTCTATGCAATGATGATTTGGATTTTTGTGAGTAAATAATAATAGATCTTGAAGACCTATGAAGTTGCCGTTTTACAATATCGGTCATTTGAAATGTAATCTATGTATGTATAGGTATAGCTGGCAATAAATTCTGAATTCTAATGTTTTTTTTTTGTTTTTGAAATACGGAATTCTTTTTTTAAGTTTATTCATTTGTTTATTAATAAGTGCATGTGAACTGTCAGTAAATGGATACATTGATGTGATCTTCGCCCGCAACTTCGCCCAGCCTTGCTTAGTTGCTCAACCCTGCCGACATACTTCTATTTTTCCAAAGTTTGGATATATTTTGGGTAGGGACAAAACTTCTTTACCTAAGAGACTGTACGAAATGTCTTTGAAGAGTTAGTTGGCTCCCGTACACTTGATTCCTCAAAAACGGCATTGAAAAATTATCATTGCTTTCGCAGAGATGCATCGATACCATGAAGGTACATATTTGGATTTATAGAAATAAAAAAAATAGAAATATGCCTTTAACTTTATGTGTACTAAACGGAAATTTCGTAACCATAAATAATAGTTTTCTAAGGAAATTATAACAGCAATCTTAATAAAGCATCAGAGTTGTATTTTTTTTTACGAAACGAAATATCTTTATTGGTTGTAGGACCTCATGTGAGTCCGCGCGGGTAGGTACCACCACCCTCCCGAGGGACCTGGGCGGGCCCCCCGGCGCGCACTCTGCGTGGCCGGGGGCTCCGTCTGTGGGGGAGTTTTGCTGGACTTCCACCGGGCGCGTCCGTAGGTGGCGGATAACGGGATCCTCTGGGAACAGTCCCACTCCCAGGGGTATCGTCCGGTCTTTTTCGTTGCAAGGATTTCTAGGTGTTAGGTAGGTAGGCTAGGTGTAGGAGTAGGGTAGCCTAGTTAGGCTTTGCAACGAAAGAGATCGGATGACGCGGACCAAAACCAGCAGGGGGAGTTGCGGGCTCTTCACGCCCTTCACTCGCTGAAGGGTGCTCCTCCTGGAGACGCTCGGGCTCCCTCTCTCTTCCCCCTTCTTCCCCCTTTTTGTTTTTCGGGTACGTCCGACCCGTTTCGGACGTAACCCATGGGTGGTGGTGGGCCACTTTTGGCCTGCCCTTTGATGAAGAAGTGAGCCGGCGTTGCTTACGCATCTTCCGGCCGCTGGTCGCCATGTCCCCGGCTTCGGCTACAGGGGCACGCCCTCCAGAGGGGGGTACCGGTATACCGGCGTGGCTTCGTCGTTGCTGCTCTTTTGAGCGTCGGGCGGTGGTCTGCCGTGTTGCTCGTTGCACTCGGCGGGCCGCCGGTCAACCCGTAATCCTCACCGCGTGGGGGACGGGGGCCGCTGCCGCGAGGCACGGGGCCGCGAGGACGTAAACCTCTTTAAAAAATGCCCCAATCCTAAGCTCTGGTGCCCGGCGATGGGATGAATGGCTGGAGGGAGTCCAGTCCCGAGGGTACCAACCAGACCCCAGGGGACCGACCCCTGGTTAATCAAAAAGGAAATATGACACAATGGCACATGTACAAAAGTTATTACCCCAGGAGGGTACCTCCCGCTCCGCGGGGGGAGAATCCCTCCGTGCGGTCGAGCGATCGGCCGCACGCTGCCCCACCGTTTCTGGGGGGGGCAAACATTGCCACGACGAAGGGGGCGACAACACGGGTCGCGTAAGGGACAGAGTCCCAACCGTAGTCATAGAGCGCTGCGAGAGCTTAATCTCGCTGTACTCGGCGCGGAGCTCCGCAAGGGGCGACGCGTCTAGTGGGCGGGAGACGCCAGCGCTGTTTGCCGATTGCGATCGGCAGCGGACTCGGCGGAAGCGGAAGTCGGCTCGTCGGCCGGCGTCCTCCGCTCCGTCCGATTCATCGGAAGGAGAGCCTGCCAGCGCCAAGTACATGGCGTTGGCGGAAGGGCCGGCGGCTGCTGCGGCGCCGCCCGCCACTGATTTTGAGAAGCCGTCGTCTTGCGGACTGGACGCTGCCTCCTCGGCGCAGTTCAGGGCCGCCTGTCGTGAGGCGAAAAATAAAAATAAAAATAGAAAAATAGAAGAGGTCGAACGCCTACAGCGATCCCTGACGGAGGTGGGTCCCTCTGACCCCCTCCGAGCTTGTAAAATAGTCGGGAAGATAGTCGCGACCATTGCGGCTAAATCCACTGGAGGCCTCAAGGGCTCAGAAGTGTCGGCCATGAAATCGGCGGCCGCCACACTCGAGGAACGGCTGCAGGACGTCGTGGACCGCACCACGACCACGGAGACGGCAGGCCTGCGGCAGGAAATAGCCCTGCAGCACGCCCGCCTTGAGCAACTGGCGGAGGAAAATGGCCGACTTCGGGCGGAGAACGGACAGTTCCGCGTCGACATGGCCGAGTTGAGGACCATGGTGGCCGACCTTATAGAGCGGCAACGCAGCTCGGCCCCTGTCCCTCCTCCGCCCGAAGCGGAAGGCCTCACTGAGGTCGAGGAGCTGAGGCGGCAGCTCCTTATACAGGAGGCAAGGAGCTCGATCGTTGAGCGCGCAAGACCGCCCCTCGCTCATGAGGTGAAAAACGGAGCTCCTACACCGGCACCCCGCAGGACTGTGGCCGCTAGAACGTATAGCGATCCTAAAAAGGGCGCGACACCCGCGGCACGTCCGGCCGCTTCGGGGACCCAAAAAGATACGGGGGCACCAAAACCCGCCCCCTCAGGAGCAAAAGTCACCGGCCAACGCAAGACTCAGAAGACTGCTCCTGCCCCGTCCCAGCCTGCGAAGGCGGGGCCCGGCAGGAGCCGGACCAAGAAGAAGGGGGGCATCAACGCTGCGAAACCGGCCCCGACTCCCCAGCCCCGCCCGCTGCCCCCGGCTCCTGCCACTATGGAAGAGGCATGGACAACGGTAGTGCGGCGTGGGCCCAAAAAGGTGGCGGCGCCTGTCGCGCCGCGCCCCAAGCCCGCCCCTGCGGCCGCCGCTCCCCGCCAAGAGGGTCGAGCGGAGCCGAGGGGCCGAAATGGACGAAGGAGGCCGCGCGCCCCGCGGTCGGCTGCAGTGGTAGTGGAGCTGCTGCCGGCCGGCAAAGAAAAAGGCATCACCTACCACGAGGTGATGACCCAGGCGCGCGGCGGCGTGGATGTGGACGCCCTCGGCGTGGAGGGGAGCATCAAGGTCCGGCAGACGGCCAACGGGGCACGTCTCATAGAGTGCCCCGGCCCGAACACCAACGCCGCGGCCGAAAAATTGGCGGCCCGGCTGAGGGAAATCCTGCCGGATCCCGAGGTGGTGCGCATCGCGCGGCCCGTAAAAATGGCGGAGGTGAAAATTACGGGCCTCGACGAGTGTGCCACGAAGGAGGAGGTCGCCTCGGCCATCGCGTCGCAGGGCAACTGCGCCCTCGCCGACGTCAAAGTCGGGGAGCTCCGGGTAACCTACTCTGGTACCCGGACGGCGTGGGCGCGTTGCCCGATTGCAACGGCGACCCTCCTGGCCACCCCTCCACAGGGGCGGCCTTCCGACAGCCCAGGAAGGCTGCGCGTGGGCTGGGTAGTGGCCCACGTGCAGCTGCAGGATGCCAGGCCGTGGCGTTGTCTTCGGTGCTTCAGCACCGGCCACGGCCTCGCCAAGTGCCCCTCGACCGTGGACCGCAGCGGCTTGTGTTTCCGCTGCGGCCAACCGGGGCACAAGGCAGCCTCCTGCACCACAGCCGCGCCGCACTGCGTCTTGTGCGACGCGGCCAAAAGGAAGGCCGACCACCGGGCCGGGGGCCCGGCGTGTAAATCCGCCCCCTCCTCTACAAAAACGAGGAGGGGCGGAAAGAAAAAGAAGCCGGCTGCAAAAAGGGCAGCCGGTGAGTCAGTTCCCGCCGCGGCTGTTGTCGAGCCGCAGGGCGGGACAGACGAGGGAGCGATGGACGTAGCCCCGTAATGGGTTGCGTCCACCGCTTCCTCCAGTGCAACTTGAACCACTCCGCCAGGGCACAGGATCTCCTCGTCCACACAATGGCGGAGTGGTCAATCGACGTCGCTGTCGCCGCGGAGCCGTACTTCGTCCCCACCGACCAGGACTGCTGGATGGGGGACGTCGACGGCTCCGTGGCCATTGTGTTGAGACAGTCCGCGGCGTTACCCCCCTTGGATATGGTGGCCAGGGGACCCGGGTACGTCGCGGCTAGGATCGACGGGACCGTCGTGATCGGGGCGTACTTTTCTCCGAACAGGAGCCTCGCCGAATTCGAACGGTTTCTGGGCGGGCTCGAGGCGCTTTTACACCGCCTCGGGTCCCGCCCTGTCATCGTCGCGGGGGACTTCAATGCCAAGTGCACGGCTTGGGGTTCCCCCCGCACGGATGCGCGAGGCGAGGCCCTTTCGGAGTGGGCGATCGCGACCGGCCTCTGTCTCCTAAACAGAGGCACGGTCGCGACTTGCGTGCGGTGGAACGGGCAATCTCACGTGGACGTGACGTTCGCGTCCCCGTCCGCCGTGCGCCGCACCCGCGGCTGGCGCGTACTCGAGGGGGCGGAGACGCTCTCGGACCACAGATACGTCCGATTCGAGCTCTCCGCCTCCTCCTTGTCGTCGTCGTCAGCCGCGGGCGCCCGCGGTGAGGAAGAGCTCCCGCAAGGTGCGCCCCGTTCGTTCCCCAGGTGGGCCTTGAAACGAATGAACAAGGAGTTGCTGATGGAGGCGGCCGCTGTTGCTGCGTGGGCGCCAAAACCCGCGCGGCTCGCGGACGTGGATGCGGAGGTCGACTGGTTCCGGGGCACCATGGCAAACATTTGTGATGCCGCCATGCCCCGGGTCGGCCCCCGAGCACCACGTGGGGGTGCATTCTGGTGGTCGCCCGAGATCGCAAGACTCCGAGAGGAGTGCGTGAGGGCGCGCCGCCGGAGCGCACGCCACCGCCGCCGCCGTAGTCGCGACGCAACGTTCGCGGAGACGGCGGCCCGGCTGCACGCTGACTGTCGTCAAAAGCAGACGGCGTTGCAGCTGGCCATCGGCGAGGCCAAGAAGCAGAGCATGAAGACTCTCCTGGAGTCGCTCGACGAAGATCCCTGGGGGCGCCCATACAAGATGGTTCGCAGGAAACTGCAGCCGTGGGCGCTCCCGGTGACCGAGCGGCTCCAGCCTCGGCAGCTGCGGGAAATAGTTTCCGCGCTTTTCCCGCCAGCAGCGGGGGGAGACTTTGAGCCCCCCCAGATGGACGCCACGTGGGGCACGCCTCCGCGTCGCCCCAGCGTTCCCGCTGCCGAGGAGCCCCCTCCCCCTATCACGGGGGCGGAGATCCATGCGGCCGTGTCCAGAATGAGAGCGAAGGACGCGGCCCCCGGCCCTGACGGTGTTCACGGCCGGGTCTGGAGCTTGGCCTTCGAGGCCCTAGGGGACCGGCTCGGGGGGCTTTTCGAAGCGTGCCTCGAGTCGGGACGGTTCCCGTCGAAATGGAAGACGGGCAGACTGGTCCTTCTGCGGAAGGACGGGCGCCCCGCGGACTCACCCGCGGGCTATCGCCCCATCGTGTTGCTGGACGAAGCGGGCAAGATGCTCGAGAGGATCGTCGCGGCCCGCATCGTCCGGCACCTGACCGAGACGGGTCCCGATCTTTCGGCGGAGCAATACGGCTTCAGAGAGGGCCGCTCGACTATCGACGCAATTCTGCGCGTGCGGGCCCTCTCCGATGAAGCCGTATCCCGGGGCGGGGTGGCGATGGCGTTATCCTTAGATGTAAGGAACGCCTTCAACACCCTGCCCTGGTCGGTGATCGCGGGGGCGCTGGAGTATCACGGCGTCCCCGCATACCTCCGCCGACTGATCGGCTCCTACCTCGAGGGCAGGTCGATCCAGTGCATCGGACACGGTGGGGCGATGTACCGCTTCCCCGTCGAGCGCGGTGTTCCGCAGGGGTCCGTCCTGGGCCCCCTGCTGTGGAACATCGGCTACGACTGGGTCCTGCGGGGCGTCATTCGGGGTCCCCTCCCCGGGCTGAGCGTAATTTGTTACGCCGACGACACGTTGGTCGTGGCTCCGGGGAGGGACTACCGGGAGTCTGCCCGTCTGGCGTGCGCAGGCGTGGCACACGTCGTCACAAGGATCCGACGGCTGGGACTCGAGGTGGCGCTCGACAAAACCCAGGCCCTGTTGTTTCACGGGCCGGGACGAGCGCCGCCTCTGGGTGCCCACCTCGTGATCGGAGGCGTCCGCGTCGGGGTCGGGGTGACCGGTCTTCGGTACCTCGGCCTTGAACTGGATGGTCGGTGGAACTTCCGCGCTCACTTTGCGAAGTTGGGCCCTCGACTGATGGCGACGGCCGGCTCTTTGAGCCGGCTGCTTCCAAACGTCGGGGGTCCCGATCAGGTGGCGCGCCGCCTCTACATGGGGGTGGTGCGGTCGATGGCACTATACGGCGCGCCCGTATGGTGCTACGCCCTGACCCGCCAGAACGTCGCCGCGCTGCGACGTCCGCAGCGCGCGATCGCGGTCAGGGCGATCCGAGGATACCGCACCGTCTCCTTCGAGGCGGCGTGCTTGCTCGCCGGGGCGCCACCCTGGGACCTGGAAGCGGAGGCGCTCGCTGCCGATTACCGGTGGCGTAGCGACCTCCGCTCTAGGGGGGAAGGGCGCCCCAGCGAAGGTGTAGTTCGAGCGCGGAGGCTCCACTCTCGGCGGTCCGTGCTGGAGGCGTGGTCTCGCCGCTTGGCGGACCCGTCGGCCGGCCTCCGAACCGTCGAGGCGGTCCGCCCGGTTCTCGCGGACTGGGTGGGCCGCGACCGCGGATGCCTCACCTTCCGGCTAACGCAGATGCTTACCGGCCATGGTTGTTTCGGCCGGTACTTGCACAAGATAGCCGGAAGGGAACCGACGGCGCAGTGCCACCACTGCGCGGACCGCGACGAGGAAGACACAGCGGAACACACATTGGCGCGTTGCTCTGGATTTGACGAGCAACGCGCCGCCCTCGTCGCGGTCATAGGAGAGGACCTCTCGCTGCCGCGCGTCGTGGCTACGATGCTCGGCAGCGACGCGTCCTGGAAGGCGATGCTCGACTTCTGCGAGTCCACCATCTCGCAGAAGGAGGCGGCGGAGCGAGAGAGGGAGAGCTCTTCCCTTTCCGCACCGATCCGTCGCCGTCGAGCCGGGGGCCGGAGGCGGGAATACGCCCGTACGTCCCGGCCCCTGTAGGTGGCGGCCTCCCCCCGGTGAAGGTCAAGGGGCGACCTGAGGGGGTGAGGCCGCGCGGCGCGCTACCAGCACTCTAGCGCGCTGCCGTGGAGTGAATAGAGCGACCGGTCGACGGTGTATCGCGTCCCGACCCGGCAGGCTGGTTCTGGTCCAGCGGGGTATTCCGGGACACCAGCGGCACCGTCTGGGCGGCCCGACGGGCTGCCGTACCGAGACGGCCGACGTTTCAGAGCCTTCGATTCGCCTCGAAGGCTCCGTCGGCCGGGCGTCCTTGGGGTGAGCCGCGCCGTCTGGTTGTAGTGTTGACCGCGGTAGCCCCCCTACCTCATCCGGGTTCTGACCTCGGAGGGGATCGGACGTCGGGTGTAAGAGTAAAAAAAAAAAAAAAAAAAAAAAAAAGGTACCACCACCCTGCCTATTTCTGCCGTAAAGCAGTAATGCGTTTCGGTTTGAAGAGTGGGGCAGCCGTTGTAACTATACTGAGACCTTAGAACTTATCTCAAGGTGGGTGGCGCATTTACGATGTAGATGTCTATGGGCTCCAGTAAACACTTTACATCAGGTGAGCTGTGAGCTCGCCCACCCATCTAAGCAATAAAAAATATATCTAATATAATGTGAGATTTTCATCTTCAGCTTAAGTTCTGAAGGGGGCTACTAAGCTCATTTCACACTGAGATTAAGGTGACAAATGAACGGAGAATCTAAACTTTCTTGTGAGTGCCTCGGTCTCTGCCAGCTCGCAGGATACATACGACCGTTGCTCTAACACGGTTAAACTGCCCACTGAGTTTCTCTCCTGATCTTCTCAGTGGGTCGCGCTTCCGATCCGGTGGTAGATTCTGCGAAGCACTGCTCTTGCTAGGGCCAGTGATAGCAAAACCTCCGGTTTGAGCCCCGTAAGTTCACCTACATGTTAGGGTGAAGCTGAAATAGCCTCTCAAGACTATCGGTATAGGTAGGGAGGAAAAAAGTAGCGAAGCAGTCACGAATTAATGCTTGAAGGATGAGACTTTGATCTAATGTCTCTATAGCTTCCCGTAAAGGTTTAATGGTGGGCCGTGAGTTCTTTTACGCATCTAGGAAAATATAAACAGAAAATATAAAAGTAGTAACTTTCCAATCATTATATTGTTTAGTTATGTTTAGTGACTACATTTTTTTTTATCGCATACATGTTTGGACGAGCTCACAACCCACCTGGTGTTAAGCGGTTACCGGAGCCCATAGACATCTACAACGTAAATGCCGCCACCCACCTTTTTTTTTTTTGGTCAGGAGGAAATCGTCGGACTTCCGCCCTCCACTGGGGATGGAGGGCGGGGCATCTCAGAGTCGAACTGACTAAAACCTCCTGTCGCTCAACAACCAACGTCCAAACCTAGCATGAGACAGCCACCCACCTACTCAACATATCAATATACGATAATTTGTATTTTTATATGCTGAGAATACACCATAACCGCGCGGTCTGCATTGCGCAGTCAGCGGTGCGTCGCACGGCAATTTGTCAACGTCACTCTCGCTTCGCCGGTATTAATGGATATTTAGTGTCGACTGAACGAGCCTTTGTGCCTTAATTACGGACGATTGTTTTATTGATTACACATAGCCAACTAGCAGCAGGTACAACGATAATGATTGCGTGCTGATCGAAACTGCGGAATACGGGGAGCGTTTTGAATACGTTTTCGTATTGTTGCGATTGATTGATCGTGGTCCGTTGATAAGAGAAGAAGTGCGGATTTTTTTTTTTTGTTTTTTTTTTTTGTTGCATAAGTGGGAGGTCGAGCTCACAGCCCACCTAGTGTTAAGTGGTTACTGGAGCCCATGGACATCTAAAACGTAAATGCGCCACCCACCTTGAGATATAAGTTCTAAGATCTCACTATAGTTACAAGATCTCAGTATGGTTTTTACACCATTTTCACAATGAATTTGGTAATGACAAACTTGTTTGCTTATTTAGGTGGAGCACAATGGTCCAGTGATTTTACTGTGCAATTTATTATTACGGTATTAGTTGTTTGAATTTTTTTTTGTGTGTGTTTAAAATACAATATTTCTTCGATGGAAAGTATAATTGTTTTTTTTTTGTTGTTTAAAGATATAAATGCGTCAGAGTTCAAAGAAACATTTAAATTGATAAATAGCTTCGTCTCATGTCGGTATGATTAAAGTCAACTGTTGCAAGATTGGATGTTCTTAAATAAACGTGATTGTCTTGTAGGGTTTGCGCGAGTCGTGGAAGTTATCAAAGTCGTTTTGACCTCGCAATTTCGGGGTTATAAAAGCTTTGCCGGCTGAAGTTAGCTTGTCATGCATGCAGTAAGGTTGCAATGTATCGAGCCATTATAAAAAGTAAGACTGTCGCATTATATATTGTATAATAACCGAGTAAATCAGTAATCAAAAAAGTGTACCATATCGAATAATTAATAAATAGGATATATCTTAGTTATCTTTGCCTGAATTTACCCTGTTTTTTTCATTGCTTATATGGGTGGACGACCTCACAGGCCACCTGATGTTAAGTGGTTACTGGAGCCCATAGACATCAACAACGTAAACGCGCCACCCACCTTGAGATACAAGTTCTAAGGTCTCGGTATAGTTACAACGACTGCCCCGCCCTTCAAACCGAAACGCATTACTGCTTCACGGCAGAAATAGGCGGGGTGGTGGTACCTACCCGTGCGGACTCACAAGAGGTCCTACCACCAGTAATTACGCAAGTTATAATTTTGCGGGTTTGATTTTTATTACACGATATTATTCCTTCACCGTGGAAGTCAATCGTGAAAATTTGATAAGTACGTATTTCATTAGAAAAATTGGTTCCCGCCTGCGGGTATCGAACACCGGTGCATCGCTACATACAAGTGCACCGGACGTCTTATCCTTTAGGCCACGACGACGACATACAAAATATGTATAATAACCAAAACCTAAATACGTTAAGAATAATAATATAAATAAATAAGGCAAGTTTATTCTTTAATACCAACTTTAATCGAGATATAATTGTAACGGAAAAGGTGGAAGGGAAAAGATCCAAAAAACGGAATCCGAAGAGGTAGACCGACTAAGTATACTGAACAACTCGACAGAATAAATTGTTAACTGACACATTTCACTGCACCACTTTCCTGTCTATTCCTATTAAGTAATACAGCCGCGATAGTGATGTGAAGAATGTGATGTAAAAAATCTATGCTAATATTATAAAGCTGAAGAGTTTGTTTGAACGCGCTAATCTCAGGAACTACTGGTCCGATTTGAAAAATTATTTCAGTGTTAGATAGCCCATTTATTGAGGAAGGCTATTATAGGCTATATAACATCATGCTAAGACCAATACAAGCGGAGCACCAATAAATAATGTTTCAAAATCGGGGTTTTTCCCCTTTTAAGCGCTTTCACTGCAGGCGCTGCAGAAACGGTTAAAGTTTCGCTAAAATAATGTATGACAGAATTGTTCCCCTTTAAAAGGTCTAAAAAAAGTCGGCGACAACATATATCTGTATGATAAGGTTGGCTCACTATAACGTTTTTTATGCTAACCAAATTTGTTCTAAAATAAAGTACTATTTGTGAAGTATTCCACGCGGACGAAGTCGCCGGACAAAAGCTAGTTAACTTATAATTTGAAACCAACAAACGGGCTAGTGATGTAAAAAATTAACTTTTAATTTCAAACCAGCCAGCGTTTTACATAATAGAACAATGGCCTTAAACTTGTCACGCGGTTCATGTTTGTTTGCGTGCCAATGCTGCGCATCAAAGTGTGACAATAATGCGTGTTCATATTAAAAAACCACAATAAGTTACGAGATCGATGACATTAGGCGGTAGGCTTGGCAATGTCCGTGAGCGATAGTGACAATTGACCATCAAGTGGGCCGAAGGCTCGTTCACCCATATTAGGAACAAAAAAAGCTACCTTCAAACATTGACTTTAGTAGTATTTTGCCTTTGCCGGTGTGTTGTTGACCTAATAAATTATAAATTAATAAAAATATTTAGAAAAAACTGTCATAATTATGGGAGCGAAAGCAATCACAATTTAATTTTTTTTTAAATTATATTATCTACTATTATATATTACGATAGTTCTGTTCTATTATATCCTAAAAATATATTAGCCTTTTGGTTGAATCAGGGATACCGTTAAGGAGATTAACAATGGCTGAGTATGCGAAAGGGTTCTCTGATGTTGAATTGACCTTTACTAACAAATGTCGCTTCGTTGTGCCAGTTGAATCACGGTAACCGCTTTAGCATAAAGTCCACAATCCCTCAGCAGTCGCTGCTAATGTTACCTTCGCGATTCAGGGCGGGCCCACGAAAGTATTCTCCCGAACCTACGTAAAGATCACAAGCATAAACCAGAATAATCTACTAGGTCGGTCTACTGGAAACCGGACTAATAGAGGTCATTTTTTTTTTTTTTTTTTTTCTACCTCAGCTGGTAGCCTGGAGCGGCTATTCCAGCGTAACCGTAACTAGTAGGTGAGCTCACGGGGCTCAAACCTGACGACGATGCTAACACGAACCCTAGCAAGAGTCGTGCTTCGCAGAATCTACCACCGGATCGGAAACGCGACCCACTGAGAAGATCCGGCGAGAAACTCAGTGGGCTGTGTCTGAGAGTTAATTTACTCGTCGAGCCCTTCGTCGCAAGCGACGGGTTCGACGAGAACGGTGACCGGTGCTTGAAGTACCTAGAAGCACCGTCAGTGGATCGGGAGGATCCGAGATGACGTGTTTTGGGCGACGTCGACTGCTTTCCATTCTGTCCGCAGGATCGGGAATGATAGAGGTCATAACGAATTTGTGGCCTATGAAAAGACTGCAGACTACCGCCGTGATGATCAGAATCTTCCTACGTGACCTATTAACAAATTTACGACTAAACTCTTTAATAGCGCAAATATTGAATTACACAAAACTCGTTAACATTTGTAAACTATATGACTATAAACAATGGTGGTTTTATTGTTTTGCTTGCCTTGACTGTACTTTATGTGGCCATTACAAAAGCTTTTCTAACCGAGCTGACGTAATCAGTATCAATTTCTATTGAAGTACCACACAATTAAATTATTTCACATTAAACACGCATAAAATTCAAAAGTATTTAGGGATATAATTATGTGTGGTCATTACAAAAGCTTTTCTAACCGAGCTGACGTAATCAGTATCAATTTCTATTGAAGTACCACACAATTAAATTATTTCACATTAAACACGCATAAAATTCAAAAGTATTTAGGAATATAATTAGGATCATAAACAACGTGCGCATAGAAGTAATCGGTGATAAAGTCGTCCATTGTTTCACTTAGATTCTCTAAATAATCATTTTCCTTTGTTTATTAAATCGTATATTTTACATAGTGTAAATAAATTATTTTTTATTTGAATACGCATGCGTGCGTGATGCACGTTTATTTTTAATTTATGATTATTTTATGATTTTATTTATGATTCATTAACAATTAACTGTTTTGTTTCAGGTAAAAAATCTTCTACAATACGAAATGTTGTGACTATGACATCTGACTAGTTGTTATTTGACAGACACGTTTGTTTTAATACTCCGCGATTTTTGCCGGGTAAGTAATAATTTTTTTTACCAAGACCGGTTTTTGTGGCGAACCTTGGGGATTCCTATGTCCGGCAGTGGACGATTGTGGGCTAAATAAAAACACCTAATATCTTGTGCTCTAGTAAAAACAATTTACTAGAAGGCCTTTCTCATGTTCCATGTCTAAATACTAGGTACATTTATGTAATTGTCGTTTCAAAGAAATTCACCAAATTAACTCCGGTATGTCATGACTTAGTTTTAAGGTTTAAGTTAGCAAGCTAAATATGCAATTATCACGGAATTCACGTATTTATGTCAAGCTAAGGTCAAAAGTTCACCGTCGGCAGACACGTCGCGTGTGATCTCATCACCGTTATGAAAATCAATCGTATTCTATTGTGCTATATATATCTATACATATAAATAAAATTGGAGTGTGTGTTTGTAATATTGAAATAACCGCTTTTTACTACATGCATATGAATATATACGGTACAAAATAACATTTTTTACAATTTTTGTCTGTCTGTTTGTTCCGGCTAATCTCTGGAACGGCTGGACCGATTTTGACGGGACTTTCACTGATAGGTCGCTGATGATATAAGGAGTAACTTAGGCTACTTTTTTAGACTAAATTTACTCCGCGGTGTCACCCGCGGTTATTGTCGTACCATCGCGGGACACAGCTAGTAGTAAATATAGTAAGTAGTTGATAGTTGAGTTGTTGACACGTTGAACTGACCAGATCCGCACCACTCTCGACACCAAAGTTCATGATATTCTACACTCGGCGGTAGATAGGAGAAAATGGCGTAGAATGATCCAGAATAAACTCTTGTTGCGGGGAGTTGGTCACGACCTTCAGTATTGAAGAAAGCGAAGCGAGAAGAAGAAGTTGAGTTGTATGGTCGTTATAAAATTTATTAATTCGTCAGCAAAATACAGGCTTTCTAGTGCAAGCAAAACATGTATCGCTTCTTTATCTAAGTTAAACCAGATATTCATAATTGTTAGTAGAAAAGCAAAGGATCTTTGCGTAGTTTGACGAGAAGCATTACACTCGCATAAAATCGCCAACGTGCGATTTATTCATGTGCTTAGGATCTGATTCTATCCGGACGTCAGCTGTTACAATGCAATTAGAACTTTGTCATCATATCTTAAGGCGAGGAGAGACTACAAACTTATTTTTTTATATTAGATTGATACCCCTTTTAATCGTTTAGCTGTAATCCATAATAATTTCACTGGTGGTAGGACCTCTTGGGAGTCCGCACGGGTAGGTACCACCACCCCGCCTATTTCCGCCGTGAAGCAGTAATGCGTTTCGGTTCGAAGGGTGCGGTAGCCGTTGTAACTATACCTGAGATCTTAGAACTTATATCTCGAGGTGGGTGGCGCATTTACGTTGTAGATGTCTATGGGCTCCAGTAACCACTTAACACCAGGTGGGCTGTGAGCTCGTCCATCCATCTAAGCAATAAAAAAAAAAAAAAATAATAATAATAATTGAAATGCAAATATGAGTTTCTTTGTTACGCTTTGACACCTTAACTACTCAACTAATCATGAAATTTTTTTAAACATTTTATCAGATGGATACCGAGAAGGCCATAGGGTAAATAAATAAATAATTGGGAACATATTACGCACGGTTATCCGACCCCAATTTATGATTCCCTTTGTTATGGGTACCAGAGATTGACATAGATACTTATAAACGTTTTTTAATTCAATACATATATATTTATAATAGATAATAAACACCCAGACAAAGAACAAACTTATTTACCAATTCACTTCATTCGACTACGCAAAACAATCGTCTATTTTACTGGTGGTAGGACCTCTTATGAGTCCGCACGAGTAAGCACCACTACCCCGTCTATTTCTGCCGTGAAGCAGTAATGCGTTTCGGTTTGAAGGGCGGGGCAGCCGTTGTGACCTTAGAACTTATATCTCAAGGTTGGTGGCGCATTTACGTTGTAGATGCCTATGGGCTCCAGTAACCACTTAATACCAGGTGGGCTGTGAGCTCGTCCACCCATCTAAGCAATAAAAAAAATCGTGAATGGAATTCGAAAATAAGAAAATCATGTTTATGATTTTTATTCAAATTATTCAGGTAGATATCGCAATGATTCACTCACTCCCCGACACAGGTGAAGCAAGAAAGGCGTCTGAAGCGAGATTGTCGGCTAAATGTCGATTAATCACTTTTCTTTCACGATAGTCTCGGTGCTGGGCCGAACAATGGCCGCTTCGCACCGTAATCGATTCTCGATAGGTTTTGTCTCGCTCCTGAAAGGGATGTGAAATCTTATTGTGCATCGAATGAAAAGATCTAGCGGGCCGTTGTTTGGTAACAACTAAGCGTTTTAATGTGTTTACTGGTGGTAGGACTTCTTGTGAGTAGTACAGGAGGTACCAACCACACCGCCTATTTCTGCCGTGAAGCAGCGTTTCGGTTTTTAGAGGGTGGGACAGCCGTTGTAACTATACTGAGACCTTAGAACTTATATCTCAAGGTGGTGGCGCATTTATGTTGTAGATAGATGTCTATGGGTACAAGTAACCACTTGACACCAGGTGGGCTGTGAGCTCATCCACCCATCGAAGCAATAAAAAAAAGTGTTCAAATTTTTTTGTGTAATAATGAAAAAATAATGATTTTCGTGTTCACGAGTCGTCCTTAACCACGAAAACTATACAGTATTCGAGATGTTAATTTCGATAATTATTAATTTCACTAGGGCAAAAAAATCTAAGTTGATACCTACGTCACTAAAGTAATACGCTAAAAATTATAAAATACACTGGTGGTAGGACCTCTTGGGAGTCCGCGCGGGTAGGTACCACCACCCCGCCTATTTCCGCCGTGAAGCAGTAATGCGTTTCGGTTCGAAGGGTGGGGTAGCCGTTGTAACTATACCTACTGAGACCTTAGAACTTATATCTCGAGGTGGGTGGCGCTTTTTCGTTGTAGACGTCTATGGGCTCCATTAACCACTTAACACCAGGTGAGCTCGTCCATCCATCTCAGGAATAAAAAAAAAAATTACGGTTGACGTCTCAAATGTAGCAGAAATAACTTTAAAAAAAACCTGACAAATCCCAACCAAGTATCACGTGTTCGCTAAACGATGCCGCATAATTTTGTTTATTAAGAAACGAGATAAATGAACTTTGTAGTTATTAATACATATTTAATTAAAACGAGAGAGCCAATTATAAAGTTTCGCGGCGTTTTTCGTTCGATAAGAACTCGATAGCCCCGGGAGGGTATCGGTCGTGGGCTGAGCGAACAAGTTCAGCTTGTGCCATGGTTGCCAACACAAAAAAAGTAAATTAGAAAAAACTGTTTTTTTTTAAGGGATATTATGACCTGGTAACGAAGACCTTTAAGTCATTTCTTATTTTAATTTACATTCTTTTTTTTATGAAAAAATGATAAAATGGAGTGAAATGAAATGATGATTAATTTAAGACATTAATCAACTGGGATGAAATTAAATGTAATCAGATGAGATGTTATGGGATGAAATATAATATCAGTAAAATTGTGGTCATTTACTGAGATTTTTTCAGTTGACTTTTTGGAGGATCCCGAGAAGTTACGTCCAGCGGCTTTATAACGGCCACAGATATTAAACAGCTAATAAATCACCGTTATTACACATTTAAACCTGAAGAAACACTAAATACACAAAATAAAACAAATCGCACAACTTCACTCCTCGCGTTCCCGCCAAAAGTCAAGAAAAAACTAAAATTGCGAAATCGCCACAGACCTTAAAATGTACATAGAAAAATAACACATGAACGCTCACGCGGCCCCAAATTAGGATTCCCTGTGTCATGTGTTATGGGTACCAGAGACTGACAAACATACTTTATATGTTTAAATACATACATATTATTATGTATATAGATAATACCAGACTAAAATAGCAAAAAACTGAACAATCACCCGAATGTTTGCCCGATGTGGGAATCGAACTAACCACCCTTGGCGCAGCAGTTCGAAGCGCTAACTACTTCACCATCGAGTCAGTCAAGTTAATACCTCCACCTTGGAACCTGAACGCATTACTGCTTCGCGACAGAAACAAGATATTAGAATTTTAAGAAATAATTCGATTAAAGTAACTCGCAAACCATATATTATATAAAAATAATTAAATCGATTTTAAATTAAAATTATAATCATTATAACATATTCATTTGGCCTATCTTATTCAAACAGAGAACATGTAACTAGTATTAAGATACTACTACCATACAGTATTTACTTGAGTTGCAAAAACCACACTTTCATTGGAGTTTTTACTGGGAAGTAATTGGGAATTGTCATTTTGTTTCACTACTCCTAAAGACACGAACAAGCGTGATGCACACACAATGTATCTTCACTACATAGTATAAAAAAAAGTCGCTTTCTCTGTCCCTATATCCCTATGTATCCTTAAATCATTAAAACTACGCAACGGATTTTGATGCGATTCCTTTTATTAGATAGAGTGATTGAAGAGGAAGGTTTATATGTATAATAACATCCATTAAATAGTGGAGAAATCAATAATAAATTACAGTTTCCGAAGCGAAGCGAGGGCGGGTCGCTAGTTAATGATATTTGAAAGAGCACGTTCTTTAAATTGAAATAAATCGTCATTAAACTAATACAGGTTAATAATGTTGTCAAAGCACGTACGTGGTACATGAGGACGCGTTGGTTATGTATTATTAATATATTGTATGAATGATAATAGAAATACCTATTACAAATAATGGCTAGTCGTATAAATTACTAATATAAAAAGTTATATGAGTCAACCCTACGTTTTCTAGAAAAATATTTCGTTCTGTCATCATAATACGAACAGATTTTTTACATTGGAAAAAATTCAAGAAAACTTCTATTTAAATCTTGCTTAATAATTAACGTTCTTAGGTACGATGTAGGTAAAGAATATGGCCTCATAGAAAATAATTTTTTTCACCGCTTTAAAAAAGCACTCATCTATGAAACATTAAAAAATATGCTGTAATGAACTTAACCTTAAAGTTTAAAATGCATTTAAAGTACAAAAGGCAATTAATAAATACATTTAAAATGAAGAGAGCAGCTACGTTTTATGCCGTTTTTAATTTGTGGACTATATACATTAGCCCGTTTTTATGGTCTGGGTCGTAAAATAGTCTGATAAAATTGCGTTTTATGTTCACCATTGTTTTATCACACAACGATAATTAGAATTGATTAAAAAAATCGCTTTACAAGGTGATAATATCATCAGTGGCATAATCACAGTGGAACCGTTGCCTTATATTTATTTTACTTGTAATATGGTGCTCCGGTTAAGTGTATTATCTGTGGTACTCGTTTCATTTTTCTACCAATGTAGCCACTCGTCCATTAAATCAATTATCCTTTATATTTTCATACATGGTATTGATTTATAAGTCTTATACGAGTTGAAGTCATGAACTCCATCAAGCCTTGTGTCGAAAAAAAAAATTGCATTCGAATCGTACACAGAGTGCCGTATATGAAGTTTAAAATGATACCTCATTTAAATACATAATATGAATAAAAAAGAAATGGTTTTTAAAAATCGGATTTTCTGTAATCAGCTAGCTTATTCCTCTAAATATTCATTCAAAGATAATAAAAAAAAAGGTCGATGCCTATTAATTGATTATCAGGTATTTTCACGATATGTCATTCTGCAGTGATATGAGTAACATATGCATACAGAACATAATAAAGCTCCCTCTCTTTTCTTTTGTTTACGTGAGGAACCCTATTCATGTGTGTATAGACAGTCTTACTGAATAAGACTCCGTGAATGCCACACTATTATTTATACTATATTGCGAGGAGTGAATGTCTATTTGGTTTAAGCGACATTTCGGGTAATACGCGACAATTATCTTTGTAATTAAAGATCCGTTTTATTTGGTACTAGCATCAACAGATGGATGTTTTTACTTGAACTTCAATTAAATGTACTCCATTAAAATAGCCGAAGAACTTTGTTTTTCATGATATTTTTTCCAAATTTTTAACTTTTTTTTCTATGATTGAATGATTACTGGTAGCCCGGAGGCCTTTCCAGTTTCACCAGGTCAGGTGGGCGAGCAAAGGCTCAGCCAGAAGGGGTGGGATTTGCTAACGGCTACCCGAGTATTTTAAACTTTAAATGGCTCGACTGTGAAGTTGCAAAAAAGTCGTTTAAACAAAATAGTCTTTCAACCGTCGATTAGTATTCAGAGATTCCAGGCGAATCTTGCTATCCACTTTGATACGTTAAGTTGATGTTGCATTGGATTAATATACTTACTTTCAGCCGCATTGACTGACGCGGAAAAAAAAAACCAAAAAAACAACGTTACATCACACACGTCGATGATATATTGTCAAATAATTGATCCACGGTTCAGTGATGCGAATCGCGATCGCTTTCGCTAAGACAATTCCGCATATCGCAATTTTCGTCGCATTTTTTTTTTAAATTAACGCGTGACTTTGTCATGTTGTTCGTGTTTTTTTTTGTTAACTCTAGAAATGTCGTTTGGTCACGCAACGTTAATCGATCGATTTGTTCTTGTCTTGCTTCTGTTAATTATGGTTATAGCACTAATGTTAGAGGAGGAAATCGGGCTAATTTGGCGCGAAGACCCAAAATGAATACTATGACGTAGAGCTAGCTGTAAACACCCTCTGTATATTGAGAGTTGTGTTCCCTTGCGAAAGAAAAATCCTAGAAACTTCTAAAACTTAAATATTTTTGTAGCAATTTGTAAAGGAACAATGCAACGTGATTAACATTTCCTCGAAACACGTTTTAGTTGAATGTTTAGTGATTAAAAAGAACTAGGATCCTTAAATAAATGACATCCATCCGAACGACCAGAGCGATAATTGCCGCCGGCCCGATTCCATCAAAAATGCTCTTCAGTGGCGCAATTAAGAAGAATAATCGTGGCGATCCATCGTTCTGACTACCACTACCAAGAAACCGAGACTCGATCGAGACTCGCTTCGTGCTTGATTAGACTCGACTCTTATCACTTATCACTTATCACTTATCACTGAGTTCTTGTAGCACGTAGCAAACTATTATCTATATATGTATCTATATAATTGTGTAATATGTATAAATGAATTGCTGTTCGTTAGTCTCTTAGCGAGAACTCGAGAACGGCTGGACCGATTTGGCTAATTTTGGTCATGCTTTATTTGTGGAAGTCCAGATAGGGTTTAAAATGTAGAAAAATATGAAAACGCCCGGAATTAAATAAAAATAACAATTTTATTTTTCCTTTGTGTGTGTCCCCCGTCGGACGGATTCCTTTTGTTTGTTTTAAGTTTATTTTATACAAAAGCTTAGTTAGTTAAAGAGTAAATCTAGAGTCAAATATACAACACAATTGAATTCTAGAAAGAAAAAAAATATGCTAACGTTAAAAAACTGAAAATATGCTTATGTATCGTAAACAAGAAAGACAAAACAAGATATATCTACTTAAATAAACTTAATTATATTTGTGTTACACGAAATTCATTAAGATATCATGATCAAGATAATCATTAAGTATGATGTATGATAAGTTTAGTGATTAGAAAATATGTACAAATAGATATTCGAGTCGGAATCGAACAAATAGTTGAAGCAGAATAAAAATGGCGTGAATTGCCTTCCATCGATACGGTAGTACTATTAACTATTAACAAATGATAGTTATTCAGTAATGATTTTCTGATAGCGGTTTTGCGTTGAAAACAACGGATATTATCGATAGTTCCTTACTCTGACTATAAAGCAGTCGTAAGCGCTTGAAGTAACCACCATCCAGCTTAATACAAAAAGAAATAGCAATTAGCATGACACGAATCATGAGCCCTCGCGCCTTTCTTCTTGGCCAAAGGATAATTCACCTGGTGTACCTACTCGTATCGAGTAACGTGACTATACCAGTGTTGAAATCCCGCACACAGGTACCAGTTTTTCAAAGACGCACATTCTTACGTACGACTTCCACGATGAAGGAATAACGTCGTGTAATAAAAATCAAACCCGATGGAAATCTGATTTGCGTAATTAATGTAAACCGTGGATCACAACGTGAATTCCTCCAGCTTCAAGCACGAGGATGAAGTCTCAATTGGATACTATAGCGTTTGTCCCATCCTACAAACCGAAATATCATCGTCATCATTCTCCTGCCCTTCTCCCAGTCACCTGGGGTCGGCGCAACATGTTTTCTCCTTCCATACTCCTCCATCATACACCATTTCTTACACATATCGTCTTTCACGCAATCCATCCATTTTTTTATTAGGTCTACCTCTTCCTCTAAAGCTTTCCACACACAAACCGAAATATATTATATAGATCCAGAAATAGGCAGGTCTTGTACAGTCGGACAATTCTCTAAGAAATAGTCGTAATACTTTATTACCTAAGTCGACATTATTGATTAGTAAAAAACGGATCTTAAATATGAACTCCGGCATAGTCGCTTCGCTTAATACTCAGGTTTTACTTAGGACCAGTCGCTTCGCTTAATCCATGGAGGGTAGAGGTAAGGAGAACCGTTTCTGTGTGTGAAAAGTGTCCGTTAAAATCTGCTAAATAAAGGTGGCGCTACAGTAGCAACCGGGTAAATTTAAAAAAAGGTGCTGAAAGTTGTTAGAATCAGACAGAGAAATAAAACAGGACGAAAGAACTGTAAGCACCACAAAATCACAAAAAGTATTTTATTTAAAGCTGATAAGAAAATGCAATCGATGTCTCCACATTTTACCACAGCAATAACTTTAGGTTATATTGACGAAATTAGTTTGGAGTACGTAAACATGCGAGGTCTTGTATATTACACTGTCACTAACTACTCTAGTCATTAAATATATTAAATTTCCTAACTCAGCATATTTCAATCAGTTAACAGCTGCTCAATTCATATCATCATACCCTGTGCCTATGCTAGCGTCATTCTGGAGGATTTTTGAACTGTTATTTAGTACTGAAAGTGGGACACTTTTTCAAGCTTCTCCCATATGAGACGGTTCTCCTTACCTCTACCCTCTATAACTTAATCAAAGTACTTGGGTCTTACTTAGTTTATGGACGGTTATTTGATTTTAAAAAATACAGCAACTAAAGCGCACAGTTTATACCAACAATCGCATAAAACCAAAAGAGTTCTATGAATGTCCGAAGCAAAATAAAATAACCTTAATCTGACATTGGCCCCTGTCAATGTTAGTTAACATTAAGAATGCAGCGCACGAGTTTCCTGCGCCGACAATCGATGTGCTTCTCAAAGGATCTTATTATCGTATCGTACGTGCAGTATTATAAATAGAATTGGATGAATGTGCGTATGGATAAAATGTGAATTTATCTACTGCGGAACGAGAACACGTATTTAATGAGCCATTAAACGAGGGACTGAAGAGTCGTAGACTTAAGTCACTTAAGTACACACATATATGTCGGGAGCAAGAGATAAGTTCACGATCCTAGACAAGATAATTAAATTTTGTGTAAAGATTACGATTGCATACACTAATGCACGTGCACAATAGTGACGTTCGGGATAATATCATTACAGGAGGAAATCGCTGAATAGAAAAACCCGAAAGCTATTTCTTTACTCGTCCATTCTACTTTGCTGACAGATGACTGTAGTATTTTTAATACGCAACCACTATTTCTGGAATAAAGCGTCCGCGAGATGGATGTCTGACATTTTTATCCGCATGAGGCAGGCTTACCAGTGTCGGTTAGGACCTTTTTTTTATTGCTTAGATTGGTGGACGAACTCACAGCCCACCTGGTGTTGAGTGGTTACTGGAGCCCATACACATCTACAACGCAGACGGCAGAAATAGGCAGGGCGGTGGTACCTATCCGCGCCGACTCACAAGTGGTCCTACCACCAAAACCTAGGGCGAATCTTTTGACTGGTGGTAGGGCGTTTTGTGAGCCCACTCGTGTAGATCACCATCCTGCCTATTTCTGCCGTGAGGCAATTATTGCGTTTTGGTTTGAATCAGCCCCATATTGAGACTTAGAACTCATGTCTCAAGCTGTGTGGCAGAATTTACGATGTTGACGTCTATAGGCTCCGATTTATAGGCCTTGAGTATATTCGATCAACCGAGCCAAATTTAGACATAAAATATAACATGAGTTAACACGTTGAACGCTACATGAAAAATCGAGTATTTTCATTCAGACCACGGTGCTCACCAGTGAGCCTTATCTTACAGAACCGTTCGGGCCATGACGGTCACCCGTGGGCCGTGTGAGGGTTCCAATTTAAACGTTTCCTACAAGTCCCAGATTGCAGCTATCAATCAAAACGCGTATTGAAATGAGCCGCGTGGCCCTTTATGCAAACCGAACGGCATGGTTTTAAAATCCAAACCTTTTAAAATATCTTAAAAACTAGACGGTAAACGTCGCTAATTTTTATCATCCGTGCAAATTATCGCATTTTATAAATTTTAGAATGAAAAAGTTGATAAAAAATTACTGATTCCCTGATTTTGGCTTGGCCCGAATGGCATAGTACGCTAGGTCCACCGGTGGCTGGAAAAGCGTTCAACGTGTTAAGTAAATTTCAGGTTTCTATGTTTTTTTTTATTGCTTAGATGGTTGGACGAGCTTACAGCCCACCTGGTGTTAAGTGTTTACTGTAGCCCATAGACATCAACAACGTAAATGCGCCACCCACCTTGAGATATAAGTTCTGCCCCACCCTTCAAACCGAAACGTATTACTGCTTCACGGCAGAAATAGGCAGGGTGGTGGTACCTACACGTGTGGACTCACAAGAGATCCTACCACCATAAATGTATGTATGTCTACTAAAAGTGGTAACGTGACTAACAGACAACGTACAGGTTACGTTGGTGCATGTACAGATTCGATGATATAGAATTCCAATAAATATAGTAATAGAAGTTGCCTGAGGTAATCCCATTAAAAAATATATTCAAACACTTTCTAAATAGCATCCCTGGAGCATCATAGGAACCCTGCCATTTCCTCCTCTTGCCTCCGCCTGACGTTAAAGATGCCTTCGCAATTTCAAGCAGAATTAAATGGTTAAAACGGAATACGTTACTGATTTTTTTCTAATATATTTTAAATTTTACGTCAGGTGCCTTGATTTTTGGGTGATAAGAATTAGTATACATTTTAAAGAGTACATGTCAATGAAAATTCTGTCAGGGGGTTTGATAAGCAAATTACGCGATCTAGTGAGAAATGTTTATTTCTTAAATAAAGCGTGGTGGGTAGTCATCATACGACGCAAGATATTTGATAGATACTTAAATCTCGCTTACGACATTATCAAGATAAGCTTGCAAATATACAAGTTCCGAACAACAACATTCAGACCGTCGGTCTACCGAGCAATATCACCTGCTTGGTTTAAGATCTTCGTCAAACCTCCAATAAAGCATTTTTTTAATCAGTAACAGGCCCCCAATGTTATTTAATCGCATAGATTATATTCAAGACGGTGGTTACAAGAGTGTGGTCGGCTAAAAAAGCTGTCGAATCTTTGTTAATTTAATTAAGAACTTTAAAGTTTTCCCTTCTTCCTTTGAGTAGGTTTCATTCAATGTACTCTATCCGAGTGGAAAACTGGGTTTTGTTCAAAAACAAATAATCGATTTTAGATTCCCACTGTGTAGCATTAAGGATTTCTGTTGAACAAGCTTAGAAAATTAATTATCTATTTCATTTCATGAATCAATCGTTCGTTTTCTTTGGTTATGACGCAATCGCGTGTCTTTTTTTTATGGTAATTCCATGAATTTTCGATCGCTGTCTTTAATACGATGGCGTTATTAATTTAATGGCGTCTATGGGTTCTAGTAACCTGGTTATATCGTTTAGGTCATGAGGCATAAAATAAAGTAATGTCAACACATTTACACGTAGCTTGTAATATATTTGGAGTAGCCTAGTTGAGAAACTTATTGAATTTGTATCATAAAAACCTTCTCCAATGTTTTCGTGGGAAATGAACAAATAGAAAAGAAAAGCTCCTCATCTCCTCATTATTTAGATTAGATTATATTTTTTCCTTTTACTTACAAATTTATTTTCTAATTTCTCGTTTCCAAGTTTGATGAATGAGTACTGATTAATATTCGTCTTTCTTAAATGGGCTTCTTTAAATATTTTATTACGGGTATGAAATGTTTTGTGAAGGTAAATCCGAGTACTTCATAAAGTTATGATTCTAAAGAAGCGGTCGTGGGTTTCTAAAGAATCGGTTGTGTTTTGTTTTTCCAGATCGTGTCTTTGAATTTTATATGTATAATATTTTTCATACTACTTCGTAGACCACATACATAAATGTATCGTGAGTGGTATAAAATACCACACCGAACTGATTTTATGAATTTAATAAGAAAAACTAAGGCAGTTTTCAAAGCGTACTTAATTTGTCTAGTTTCATAAGGTTTGAAATTTGAATATAAACAATGAAAATTAAAAATACCAGTACGTAAAAAGATAAATAAATTCAGTATTACCTTTAGTTTTCGCGTGTCGAAGAGATAATTCGAAATACTTTTACGGTTTAATCTCGATTTTTTTTTTCATTTTTAATTTCACTCCCTACGCAAAACTAACTAATAGCCTAAAGTAAACGAAGAACAATATTCTTTTCTAGATTAATTAAAAAAATACTTGAAGTTTTTGTAAGTTGATTTTCCGTTAACACGCAATTATAACGTGGGGGTAGGTGGCATTAATGGGCCGCCCCGTGCTTTCTCTAAGCCCCCTAAATTTAGTATGTCGGTTGAATTTTACAATTTAACGATCCATATAATGCAAAATTTAGAAATGAAATGAAAAGAATGCGTTTATTTTGAATACGTAATGAAATGAAATGCGTTTATTTCAGGCAACTTAAGCACATAAAATTAGCCCATAGAAAGAGGCTATGTGCTCTTTAAGTACTATCGTCTGTGGAATTCCTCCCATTATTACTTCCCCTCGCATTCGGGACTGTTTTCAATAAGCTAGTGCGAGTTTTTTAACGTTCTCGATAGCGTAAAAGTTAACTCAAATTTGTAGGGAGTCGGAACGTTTGCCTTTGTTTGCTTTAGGCGCGCTGTTTCATCTGCATAAAAATTTGTGTTAACTTTTACGCTATCGAGAACGTTAAAAAACTCGCACTAAGCACACTGAAATCGTCCAAGTAATAAGGTCACTGAAAATGAAACTTCAAGTAAATTACTGAAATTTAAAAAACCATAATAATTTTCTTGAATGCTTGAGAAGGATCCTCGGTATAACAAAATCTTTCAAGGAAACACGAGTGTTTTAATGTAAGCGCGGAATTCCCGTGGCCGTCATTAGCGGGCGCAACGCCAAACGAATTTTGAGAATGCGCATTTTAGTTTGTTTATCATTGCGTTGCATATTCGAATGATTCTTTATTTTCAGATTTTTGTGAGTGACGCAAATTAGACTTGGACGAATAGCTGTAAAGATGTAATTTATTGTGTATTAAAATTAATCGCAAACTTCAAAGTTCCGTTGGAACACGAATAATTTCAGAGCGCTTTAGTACGCCAATTAAACTTAAAAGAAAAAAAGAAAAAAAATGATAATTAAAATTTGAAGGATGACATTTGAATCTGAAATTTTTTTTGTTCATATTTCTTATCACCATTTTGTTTTCGCTCGCTTTGGACAATGTCCGTTTTAGTGGAATTTCCTTATTGATTTTAAATTAACTTTGAAGTTGAGCTAGAGTTTGGGAATGTTGAACAGAGCCCAGAATCAGATAACTCAAGAAACGCAACTGAGAAAGAAAAGCATATCGTCGCTGTCAAACCAAAATCTGCTATGTGCAAAAACTCTATTTTGAATTAACGAGTAAAAACATTTTCATATAACATTTTATATGAAGGTGAATTTTCAAGGTGAACTATATCAAATGAAAGCTATAGATAAATATTAAAGCTTTTAGACACATTACAGTTTTTTTTTACGGTAGATAGGGCTGTGAAAAGGTCAAAAAGTAAAAATATCAAAAAGTGCAGATTTTGGTTTGACAACGACGACATGGTGAAAAGAGGGAAAATAATAAGATTCTTTTTCTCTCAAATACAATATGTTCATTAAATGAATCATTTTATTAGCTTGAACCGTAACTTACATGTATAAGTGTAGATTGTGTGCATGGATTCACTACCTAACATCTTGTCAGCATTTTAACGCTGACCACTGACGTCAGTCTAATATCTAACAGTCCGTTGTTGTCTGCCTGCTTTCGAAAAGGTTGTTCAGGTAATCAGTTACAATTTCCCTGACAATGATCAGTTTTGCCTGCGCCATCATTGAAGGTTGAAGGCCACAGCTCGTCATATAGCAATATCTTAATAACCTTTTTAAACGTAGTTAGAACAAAACTGTAACTGGAATGGCAATGACTAACTAAACGAATATCAACAATGGGGCTGAAATTGTTGGAGACAGTCACTAAACCAATGTAAAACTGGCATTAGTACTTAGGCTCGGACGCCAGCCTACAACAATGATTATATAAAAACAACACGAAAACTCTAGACAGAGGAAATATTGTACCGGACAAGATTAAAAATAGTATCAATCGATATTACGTTGTGGACACATGTGCCATAGTAATGATCGATTAGGTGGACGTGTATAATCGTCTCGTACACAGAACACTATCGAACTTTCTGTCTTTTTTTGTCGTCAATCGTTTTTGGCTCGTTGTATGACACACTTGATACGGTGCAGCCACGATGGCCCAGTCAAATAATAAATAATCATAAAAAATATTCACTGGTGGTAGGATTTTCACTGGTGGTGGGACCTCTTGGGAGTCCGCACGTGTAGGTACCACCACCCCGCCTATTTCCGCCGTGAAGCAGTAATGCGTTTCGGTTCGAAGGGGGGGGTAGCCGTTGTAACTATACTGAGACCTTAGAATTTATATCTCGAGGTGGGTGGCGCGCTTACGTTGTAGATGTCTATAGGCTCCAGTAACCACTTAACACCAGGTGGGCTGTGAGCTCGTCAACCCATCTAAGCAATAAAAAAAAACACTATCATACATAATTAAAATTATGTTTACGTAAGAAACTCCCTTTTCTTAATGTCGTTCTGTAATTTATTATTTCCAACGTTTCTAATACTTAACACACTAACGCACACACACAACAATTAAGCTTCATTTTTAATTCGAATAAGAAATATTATAGACGAAGATTTTTTTCTTTTATTTAATGTACCAAAACCTAGGTACGGCACAATACTAGTGCCGTAAGTAATTTTAATTTAACCTAAACTACTATTTGAAATAATAATAATTATTTATTATTTACACTTTATTTCAGTTAAAAAAAAATAGCATTTTGTTAATAAGTATTACTTATAATCTATGTTAGTAACTTAAAAACCTAACACATAACTATCAGACTATCCATTACAATTTATTCCTTCCAAGTGCCCGCTGCAAAGGCTATTAATTAGCAATCCCTCAATCTTGCGCGATTTGATGTTCAGAAGACTGTGGCCACTGTCAGGCACTCGACGCAATAACGATGCACTTCTCTTCCGCCTTATTGCAAAGATGTCATCTGCCTCTAATAATAAAATGTTACCAATAATCTAAGAAAATCTGTAAGTTGGCGAAGTTAAAAATATTATTTTCTTACACAAGACGTGCTCCTTTGTGCCTTTCTCCATACGAAATAAAAATATATAAAAAGAGAAATAGAATACTAAATTTTAACAAAATAATATAAACCGAATTCAACGAAGTCAATCATAAATGCATTATATTAAGTATAACTGAAAAGCTGAGCGTATCTTGATAAAATTTAAGTACGATCACATGAGAAGCACCATCCTTCAAATGAAAATAACCACCAGAATCACCAGGTTCACCTAGAGAAAAATCTGAGGTAACAGTCATATCAAAAATAAAGGTACACTCGAATTGAGAAACTTAATTTTTTTTAAATTCAGTTAGAAATTGAGGCATCGACTTTCTATATCATGGTGGATCTCACGGGCCCACATTGTGATATTTATGAGCTCCACTATCCATTTAAAGCCAGATAGGCCCCGTAAGAGTGTCTGGCTGTATGAACCGAAAAAAAAACATTTTCGTCTTTAATTTATCAAAATAAGTCGTATTTACTTTCCTGACTAGACGCTGAAATTAAAAGGAAAAAGAAAAAAAAAACTCAGTGACTTGAATAATCTTTGTGCGCTGAAAGATGTCCAAATGGCTGATATGTTGTGATAAATTGTTGTCATTTCAAATCGTTTTGAAGAGACAATTTATGATTTGTTTTTTTTCACTTTGAATCATCCTTATCATCTTTATTGGTATCAAAACACATACCTACATACATAGTGAAATGAATGCCAAACGTTACACACTCATCGGTATGTATTGATATCAATAAAGGCGGTTGTAAAATTTCATATATTTCCATAAGATTCTATCATTTGATCACAGACTGGTCCTTTTCCTCCGTCTGCGTGTTTTTTTTATTGCTTAGGTTAGGACGAGCTCACGATCCACCTGATGTTAAGTGCTTTCCGGAGCCCATAGACATCTACAACGTAAATGCCACGACCCACCTTGAGATAATTACTGCATTACTGCTTCACGGCAGAAATAGGAAGGGTGGTGTTACCTACTTGTGCGGACTCACAAGACGTCCTTCCACCAGTAATTACGCAGATTACACTTTGTTTTTTGTATTTTTATTATACGATGTTATTCTTTCACCGTGGAAGTCAATCGTGAACATTTGTTCAGTACGTATTTCATTTGAAAAATTGGTACTTGCCTGCGGGATTCGAACACTGTTGCATCCCAAGATATCATACCAATGCACCGGACATCTTATCCTTTAAGCCACGACGACTTTTAAGTTTATTAGGAAAGTAAGGATTTGTGTTTATTATAGTGTTCTCTTATTCCGAAGACTTGATTGTTTTGGACGATGTACATTGCGGGGCCTCGCCTATTTATTATCACGTTTACAATTCAACAATAACGAGTCCCCAGTCAGTATTTAACCTGTGCTCTATTGTGCTACAAATTCGGGGAATTAATATAGAATTCTAGTAGCATTCGAGATCGGAAGTGAAATTAATTCAGCCCGGCACTCCGTGCCGTTGAGATGTCGTCATCGCTTATTCAAATTACCCTGAATATATAATCGAGTGGCTGTGTAAGGGTTATTGAATTTTTTCCTGTATAAATTTAAGTAGATTTTTATTTTCGGAACTAATTTGCATGGTCTCGGTGTAAAAAATGTACAATTCGCTCAAAAATTCGGTAGCGATGCAAACTTTCGGTTTTTTTGCATTGTGAGTGGGATGTGGATGAGTTCGCGACCCGTTTCATTGTAAGCGGTTGTCTCAGATCGTTATAAATGAACGTAAATCCTAACGCCCACCATAAGAGATCCAATGCTACAAAGTTGTGGCTTAGTTGTGTTCAATAATGCAAGTAACGTGGTAATCTATATATTAATACGTGAAGGAAAAACTTTGTATCCCTTTTTACGAAATTTGCGCGGACGGAGGAGTATGAAATTTCCCACACTTATAGAGAATATAGAGAAGGAGTGCAGAATGTTATTTTTTTTTTTTAAATTATGCCTAAAATACATTAAATCAATAAATAAAAACATTACACACACTATCATGTATTTGACGCACACAAGCATGCATACTATTTATTTATTGTCAAACTTTTGTTCTTGACGTCTGTGGTGGTCAAATTGTGAATAGATTAAATATTTTTTGTCTTTATTTATATTTTTCTAGTGTACTCTTGGCGAAATTTGTGATTGTAAAAGTATAATAGTCTTAGAAAATAGAATCATAATAGTATACAAACTTATAATTTCAATTAATTATAGTCGGATTTCGACTACCTTACGACCACTAGTTTTTTTAAAGTCATAACTTTTTACGATATAAAATTTAATGACGTCACCGTTTTAATTGTCTATTTTCACCTTTGACACAGCTGCACCTATAGACACTTGACAATAAATACTAGGTGAATTATTTATTTCATTAACAAATAGCAATTAAGAGAAAATATCGAATCATCTGTTTACATTGAATTAATACAACAACGTGCAACTGTCGTAATAAATGCACTCAATTAAGAATTAATTTAGACTTGCTTAAGAAGTTATTAAATTGGACATACTTTTAAACTGTGGCCGGCGATTTATCTGCCCGCACGGGTAGGTTTAACCACCTTCTAATTTCTGCCGTGAAGCAGTAATGCGTTATGGTTTGAAGGGTGGGCAGACTATAGAGACATTAGATCAAAGTCCCATCTTTCAAACATGAATTCATGACTGCTTCGCTGCTTTTTTTCCCCTACCTATGCTGATAGCCTTGAGAGGCTATTTCAGCTTCTCCTTGATGTGTAGGTGAGCTCACGGGCCTCAAACCGGAGTGTTGCTAACACTGGCTCTAGCAAAAGCAGTGCTTCGCAGAATCTTCCACCGGATCGGAAACGCGACCCACTGAGAAGATCCGGCGAGAAACTAAGTGGGCTGTGTCTGTGGGCTAATTCACTCGTCTAGCCCTTCGTCGCAAGCGAAGGGTTCGACGAGGACGGTGACCGGAGTGCTGCAGAAATAGTTGGAATGGTGGTATCTCACGAGCGCGTTAAAAACTCAAGGAGGTCAAGACTTTTGTGTCAATAGAATTACTACACAAACTCTGTATACATTGTTTATTTCTTTAGGTCTAACCATTTATTGATAACAATATACGCGCAATGGTGAGAGCTTAGAACAAATTTAAAATTACAGTCAAAATCTGTTATAACGACATCGAAGGGACTGCTCATATTCAGTTGTAAAAACCGATAGTCGTAACAACCGGTGATGTTTAATGTGTATCGTGCAAGTACAAACAGATCGATGGGGAATTATTGGAAAAATATATTTACATAATACGCGATTTTTCTTCAATATTAATTTGTTTTCTTTTTCTTTGCGACATTTTGAAAGTTTCACGAATAACTCCACAAAGTTTTGGTGCGTCTTGTGTATAGATAAGTAACAAACTAACTGAAGAGATATGAAGAAGCGGGCTTTGACTACCGCATGCACGTGTTTTGTTTCTAAGAATTAGAAAAGACCCTACACTAAACTAAATCCTATTGTTTTCTTTCTTGATTTTAAAAGCCATTGAAGACAAATGTGGATACCTATTCAAATTGTTTACAATACAGCTTAGCCGGTCGTTCTAACAGATCTAATTCTCCGAAATATTAGTTAAATGTGGTCGTTTTATAAGGTATGTCGTTATTACCAATGTCGTAGAAAGCAATATTTTTAATAAGGCGGTCATATGGCATTCAGCCGGGACCTTTGTTCTTGGTTATTATAACCGGCATGTTGTATTAAACGATGTCGCAGTAAACGGTTTTGACTGTATTTGTTACCGTACAGCTTGATTTAAAGATGCATCACAGCGACATATTCAAATCAAAACATACTTTTATACCTGATCACGTCAAAGAAATGTGTCCACAAATTGATTTCCGCCGCGCGACACTCATTGTTTCGAATAATCAATAAGTACGATTGGACGAACGAAATTGGGTTAACCGATTTGTAACCTCTATTCTGTGTCGTGGTTATGTCAGCGTTTTTATTATTTCGGAAATTTATGATCAGCCTTTATTGGTAGGAGTGTGAGCAGAATTGTACAGCTAGCTTCCTATGACTTCTCCCTTTTTTCTGAAGACGTGTAGATCGAATGATATTCACGACAAGTAAATACTAGTGGTATACTGTACTGGTGGTAGGACCTCTTGTGAGTCCGCATGGATAGGTACCACCACGCCCACTATTTCTGCTGTGAAGTAGTTATGCGTTTCGGTTTGAAGGGCGAGGCAGCCGTTGTAAATATACTGAGACCTTAGAACTTATATCTCAAGGTGGGTGGCGCATTGACATTGTAGATATCTATGGGCTTCAGTAACCACTTAACACCAGGTGGGCTGTGAGCTCGTCCACCCATCTAAGCAATAAATAAACTAGAAATGATGCATCACGTTTATAAATACTGTGTTAGAGCGCCTTGTGAGCTTGCACGGATAGGCCCCACCGCCCAGTTTATTTTTGCAGCGAAACAGTACTAGGTTCCGGTTTGAAGGGTGGGGCAGCCGTTGTACTTTTAAATGGACACTTGGAACTTATGTCTCGAGGTGGGTGGCGGCATTTGTTGATATCTATGCTGGTTTTTATTTTATTTTTTATTGCTTAGATGGGTGGACGATCTCACAGACCACCTGGTTGTTAAGTGGTTACTGGAGTCCATAGACATCCACAACGTAAATGCGCCACCCACCTTGAGTTATAAGTTCTTAGGTCTCAAGTATAGTTACAACGGCTGCCCCATCCTTCAAACCGAAACGCATTACTGCTTCACGGCAGAAATAGGCAGGGTGGTGGTACCCACCCGCACGGTCTCACAAAAGGTCCTACCACCAGTAATTACGCAAATTATAATTTTGCGGGTTTCATTTTTATTACACGATGTTATTCCTTCACCGTGGAAATCAATCGTGAATATTTGTTGAGTACGTATTTCACTACAAAAATTGGTACCCGCCTAAGATTCGAACACCGGTGCATCGCTCAACACGAATGCACCGGACGTCTTATCCGTTGGCCACGACGACTTCCAAAAGCCGGTAGCTAGTTCGCTCGTCTAAGCAATAAAAACATGCCTTATAAGAACGATGCTTCGGCAAGAATGATCTTTCACCTGGATATAAGCTTGAAGTCGGTGTCAAGGCTGCCTAAGAAGTACCCGTTTCTAGTCCAAGACACTTTTACTCTTTGGACAGACAAAATGATTATTGTCTACCCTACTGCAAGATGTTAACCATTGGCTGTTCGTATAAATTGATAAAGTTCTAATCAATGTGAGTATTTAATCTGGCAATTAAAAGTTTGTGTCCAGTTATGGGTTAGGCGAACTACGTCATTCAAATTAGAGCTTTTCCTTTGATTTCCCTTGAAACAAGTTTTGTTAGAGTCTGGAAATTTAACAGTGATCTTATTATGACACAAAAAGCCTGATTCTGAATTAGGAAAATACGTAACGAGTCGCGTACTCGCGTACACTTACGTCTAGTGGTGTATATAACCCATTTGATTATCGGGACCCAGAAAACCGGCGTAACATTCTCCCATCGATCTTGCCTCAGCGGTTTTTAATTAACTCGCCTTGGCCTTGCCCCTTGTCAGCGACAGGTCTTCAAAGGATAGGGGGGATCTGACTAATTGACTGTGCGACTGTTTGCGACTGACGATATCTTTGAAATAAATCACCCGTACCCGTACCCGAAGTGTCGCGTTTAGTCTGGGTGTGAATGTGCTGACAAATCAAAAAGCGTGATTTTGCAATCCGTACCTTATTAGTATGATGTTATAAATGTGAAAGTGATTTTTTTTGTTTCTTTGTTACGCTTTTACTTCTTAATCATATTTAAAATCATCGTTGTCAGCCGTACAGAAAAACCTACGGTACCAACCTGTGTCATTCAAGGTAAATATTTTATTTATACTAACCCAACCGAAGTCGCGTCTTTAGGTTATAATGATTTTACTACGCCTTACGGCCTGGCCACGGGGATCGGCGGTGCGAACAGCGAAGCGGTGGACGAAGCGACCATTCGCGCAGCACCGTTTGCAGGCCACGGGTACTCACGTTCGCCGCCGCGACTAGTAAGGAAGTCCGACAGCGAAATGTCTATATCGAAATTATCTCTATATTGCTTACAAATTAATAGTTTTTTTTTTTCAGGACCTATTATTTGGAAAAGATTGTGAAGTACATGATTTGAATAAGAATCGGAGTATACCTATAGATGGAGAATTCCACAAGAAGTACGAGAAATACTTTGGGTGGCTAGACTTCCAAATAGCTGGTCTAGCTAGTATTTCAGCTATTTTTTTATTTATTGCTTAGATGGGTGGACGAGCTCACAGCCCACCTTGTGTTAAGTGGTTACTGGAGCCCATAGACATCCACAACGTAAATGCGCCACCCACCTTGAGATATAAGTTCTAAGGTCTCAAGTATAGTTATAATGGCTGCCTCACCCTTCAAACCGAAACGCATTACTACTTCACGGCAGAAATAGGCAGGGTGGTAGTACCCACCCGTGTGGACTCACAAGAGGTCCTACCACCAGTAATTACGCAAATTATAATTTTGAGGATTTCATTTTTATGACACGATGTTATTCCTTCACCGTGGAAATCAATCGTGAACATTTGTTGAGTACGTATTTCATTACAAAAATTGGTACCCGCCTGATATTCGAACACCGGTGCATCGCTCAACACGATTGCACCGGACGTCCGTTAGGCCACGACGACTTTAAAAATATAAAATAAAAAATAAATAAAAAATATAAAAATTTCGGCGTTAATTTTTCGCGGCGAAAACAACTAAACTCATTTAATCACTGTACTATTCGCCGCGACTACCGCTCGACTCCGTGGCTCGCGCCGTCCGTATTCATGCATTTGTTTTGCTCGCCCGCCGCATCGCGCGATTCGCTCGGTACATTTCGCCGGTCGCTTCGCCGGTCGCCGGTGCGCGTGGCTTGTTAGGTACATTTCTATGCGCTTATTTTATTCGCTAGACGCTTCGCCGTTCGCACCGCGCGAATATTCGTCTCGGCGAATGTCCCGTGGCCAGGCTGTTACTATTTGTGATGAATCTTTTATACATCCAGGTTTGTTTCTGTGATCTCTTGAATAGATGATGTTGCTGAGGGGCTCTCACGGTGTCAAACGGCCTGCAGTTTAAGGTCAATCTAACAAATAAAAAAAACACTATCTAAGAATAAAACACGTATATTTCAAGCATGATCCGCGTTGCGTTGGAAAAAATATGCCTTAACTTTAATAGAAAAGATGGATAACGTTTATCTAATACTCGACCCTCTTATCGTGAAGATGAAAACTCAAGTAAAAAAAAACTTTCAGATCCCAGAAAACAGATTTTTGTCTGAAAAGAAAAGTAAATGTCAAAAAATATTTTATTATTAATTACACAGGAGCAAGCACAATATTCAAATGGCTACGAATAATGTCTTAGTAGTCCGTGACCACGAGCGTAGGTTTTAATAAATGAGAAATTAAATCGTAAAAGTAAATAGTTTTAATTACGTCTACGATTCGCGTAAACGATAGAAAATGCTAAACTTAATATTAGCAATTGTTAATTGTAATGTTACGCGCTGGGGTTCGGGATAAATAAAATTCTTCCGAATTACAAGTTAACACTTTATTAGCACTTAAGACACTTAAAACACTTTAAAATTCTTAATTCGCTTCTTCCGCTTCGCTTCAGGTTATTCGTTCGCTGTTTCGCTTCGAGTAGTTCCGATTACTAACTGTGCATGCCATCTCTTGAACGTCTTTATAGTCGATACGACATCCCTAAAATCGTCGAGAATATTCCTCACAAGTCGAGTACTTTCGATGTGTGTTTCCGCTATCTGACAATAGATGGCGTTGTACCTCTCAAGCGTTCTAAATGCTACTAGATCCTTCGATATTCGTTCGGCTATTCGGCGATAGATGACGTTACTATTACCGGTGTTGCCGTTACATAGCAGTAATAATAACGGAGAAAACGTTGTAGAACCGGCATTCTGATATTAAATTTAAGCACAGCGTAAATAATTCTGATGTCAAGTTTGGTCATTCTGGTTTAAAATCACATACGTGAACATTAACAAAAACGTTCTCCCAGTCGAAGCAAGCTGCTCTCTCAAAGTTTAGATAACTGAAGTTTAAGACGCGGCTCAGTGCCGGGTATTAATTAAAATGACATACTGTTGAAGCTTAAAGCACACCGGATGAGACATGGTGGAACAAAATCGAAACCCACAGAATTGATTAATTTGCATATTTACTGATGCAATTTGAGCGTGCACGGGTTAATGTCAGCAATCAGCGTTTTTTGCCAAAGAAATCTTAAATACCAATTGAACATGACCTCATAACTCAAAGTGGTCGTTCAAGAGCTGTTATTTGTGCGCTCTAATAGAAACATAGCACTGTATAGGGCTGACTTCCTAAAGCGAGGCGTATTTGAGCAAATATCTACGTACATTTTGTGTACTCACAACGGAAGGGTGACCTTCTTTTGACCCTAACTTCTTCCTGATATGAAGACGTCCCGACAAATAGCTCGGGGCCATTCTTCAGATAGCTTTGATACTGCCTATCGATCCAGATTTTCCGAGCAATTTCTTCATATTTGGTGTGACATGTTTCTGGATTGAACAATGTGATGTGATATATTTTAACACGAGCTTTCTTTGACTAAAAACATCCAACTGTCGAATGTTTTTAGTTGATATCTGATAAAGGTTATTATAGTTACATAGCCGCGGTTTCAACTATATTTTCTTTTACGTTTCTCAACCAAAAGGTATTTTTATTGCCTTCGATGGCTCCCTTGATTATAATTGCTTATTGTTGCTTAGCTACGTCACTGTACAACGCTGTAGAATCTTCTTAAGCCTCGTTTGATAAAGGCTGCGTCAAGTCCATTATTTAATTATTTAACCTAAACGGTTTTTCAACGTTTTTTTTCTTCTACACTTACCGATCATAAGTAATATTTTTTTGTAAACTTCACTACTTTCATGATTCCCTAATTTTCCGGACGCATAGATAATACACATAAATTAGTTATAGATAAGCAACTCAAGCAGTCAACAACAATGTTTACGGGCGTCGGCCACTAGATGGTTTCGCTTCGATTAGTTTCTCATTGCTCCTGTTGATGGCAGAAACAAATTACCTATTCTATATTTTATTTTTAATGCATAATTTTTTTTATAGCTTGGATGTGCGGACGAGTTCACGGCCCACCTGGTGTTAAGTAGTTACCGGAGCCCATAGACATCTACAACGTAAATGCGCCACCCACCTTGAGATATAAGTTCTAACGTCTCAGTATAGTTACAAAGGCTGCGCCACCCTTCAAACCGAAACGCATTACTGATTCACGGCAGAAATAGGCGGGGTGGTGGTACCTAACCGCGCGGACTCTCAAGAGATCCTACCACCAGTAAAAATTTTGTAAATTTTCAGAAACCACTAATTGATAAAATTCAATTTGAATTTGTCTAAACAAATAAAGACTTGTATAATTAATAAATTAATTTTATTTTCTGTGTTTAGTTACTCAGTAATGAAATGCCTAAACTTTATCAACATATAAGTTTACGGGCATCCGCTACAAGATGTCGAAAGTTTCCATATAAAAAAATATTTGTCTTAAAATATCGCAGTATCAGGATCCTGTGCGGACGTTCCGAATACATTACAGCTTTCGTGGTCAAGGACGTTCAAATTTCGATGAATAACTCCTTAGTGTAAAGCGTAAAAGTCGTTTTAATTATTATGTTATATCTATTTACTAATGTATAAATCTACAGTGATTTTTACGGATCTTCCGTTATAACTACTGAACTATGCATCCGATTGACTTGAAACTTGGTATCCATGTAGAAAATACATGTACTTAATGGATAGGATAATATTTATATGAGTGTTGGACTCCCTATTATTTATTTATTTATTTATTACACTTCATGTAAAATTTACATTGGCGGACTTAATGCCTAAGGCATTCTCTACCAGTCAACCAAAGGTAGTGCAGAGTAAATAGTGGTAGGTGCAATGAAATTTATATGAGGTAACGAATACATACAAAAAAAGTATATCTACATATATACAAAATCACATATACATATACATACATACATACATACATATATACACACATATATACATATAATAGTTTATACAGTATTAAAAGGAATATATTAATAAATTTCCTTAACTAATAACTTCATCAAGTTCATGACGATTCCGCTAACTTTTCCAACAGCATTCGCCGAACCCTTAACTTGAACGTGCAGCGGTTAGTAATAGTCCTGATCTCGAGAGGAAGCGCATTCCATAGCAGAACAGATTGCACGACGAAAGAGTTACGAACATAACTAGAACTATGTGTGGGACAACGAATTAATAGGCTATTGAGAGAACGTAGGGCCCGCTCATGGCTGGAGTGAAGATATTGAAAATAGGAAGTTAGATAGGAAGGAGGTTCGGGAGACATAAGTAAGGAATGAAGAGTCGTCAGTGCACGTAAATTACGACGCTGGCGAATCGGTAGAAGTTTGAGCTGAGCACGATAGGAAGATATATGATCATATTTACGAAGATTAAAAATAAATCGAATGCAGTTATTAAGAAGACGATCAAGTTTATTAAGAAGGTCTGCATTCAGGTCAAAATAACACACATCACCATAATCAATTATAGGGAAGATCAAGGCTTGTACTAGCATAGTCTTGGTCGCTGATGGTAAGAAATTCTTGAGGCGATACAGAGCACGAAGAATTCCAGAGGTTCTTTGTCCAACGTAAGATACTTGAGCTTTCCAGTCGAGTGTGGAGTCTATGTAAAGGCCTAGGTTCTTAACCACGGAACTTAGGGGAATTGCTGTACCATTATAGAATATAGGTGAGAGTGACATAGTAGTTAAGCGTTGGATCATACGAGGACTGCCCACAATAATGGCTTGGCATTTCGTTGGATTCACGGTTAAGCCAAACTTAGTTGACCAACTGCATATGTAGTCCAGATCCTTATTTAGCTGGTTTATTGCCTGAGAAATAGACTCCACAGTCGTCTGTCTATAAAGCTGCAAGTCATCAGCATACAGATGATACGCACACTGAAGATTATGTGTTAAGAAATTTATAAAAATAGAAAATAATAATGGAGACAAAATACCGCCCTGGGGCACGCCAGAGTTGACACTACACCAACTTGAGGAGGTGTCATCAATACGAGTACACTGCTGGCGTCCCCGAAGATATGATGAAAACCATTCCAGTGCTGTAGGAGAGATCATAATATAGGACAAAATAGATAGGAGGATATCGTGATTGACGGCATTGAACGCATTTGAAAAATCAATTAGTACCAGTACTGTGACTTTAGTGTCTTGCATACCTGTCCTAATGTCGCCAACCACTTTAAGGAGAGCGGAAACGGTGGAGTGACCTGGTCGGAAGCCAGACTGGTAAGGGCTCAATAGGTTGTTCCGGAAAATAAACTGCGACAATTGTTTGTGTACGCAGGCCTCGATCACCTTGGATAGAAAGGGAAGAATAGATATGGGCCTGAAGTGATTTGGAAGGGAAGGGTTAGGAATTTTAGGTAAAGGAAGAACATAAGCCTTACGCCACAATGAAGGAAAAGAGCCTGATGATAGGGAAAAATTTGTGATGTGCCATATAGCTGGCAGAAGATGATCCAGGATTGTGACGATCATACGGCGACTTATATTGTCACAACCCACGGCGTTCGATTTTATGGACAGGATAATATTTTTGATCTCATCCACAGCAACCGAAGAAAATTCAAAGGAGTCAACATTAAGTCGAGACAAACCATTCAGGTAGTTCAAGGTGCGACATTTCGTTTGATTATTTAGTGGTGTAGCAGAGGAGAAATGAAAGTTGATGTCATTCAAACTTATCGTCGCCTGAAAATCAGAGTGACGCTGTCTGCCAATGCCCAGAGTTCCAAGGAATTTCCAAATATCGGCAGGCGAAGCGGAATTTATGTTTTCTAGAATGTGGCGTCGTTTAGCGTTACGTATCATCTGATTGCACCGGTTCCTCGACACTTTAAATTTAGTCCAGTTATCATTACACCGATTCCTCCTAAATTTTCGAAAAGCCCGATCCCGGCGCCTCATAGCCATCCGAATACCTTCAGTCATCCAAGGAGCTGGTGGGCGTTTCAGTTTAATTTTTCTGATAGGTGCATGAGTGTTGTAAAGCCCACGGACAACCTCATTGAATATGTGAACCTTTTCATCTACCGAGGGTGAAGATATTAGTTGGTCCCAGTCCACTTTAGAAGCGTCTTTGCATAGATTTTCCTTATTCATACGACCAAAACTACGCATGGACAAAACCCTGGGCTGTGGTTTAGGAGGTTTAATCGTATAGGATAAAAAGATGAGGTCGTGATGGGAAAAACCAGGAGCAGGATATTGACCGTGAGTGGGTACAGAGGTAGGAGTGGAGGTCAGCATTAGGTCTAACCAAGTATCATCGCCATTAATGTTGTGGTGAGTAGCCTGTAGAGGCAAGACATGAAGACCAGTAGACCTAATGATTTCCTGAAGTTTACGGGAACGAGAGGATAAAGGAGCTATGAAGTTGGTGTTGAAATCACCCATGATAATGTGATGTGAATAATCTGACCCTAAAGATTCCAGAATCGGCTCGAGACTGGAGAAGTAGTCGACGTTGGGGGGACAGTATACGACACCGAGAACAATTTTTGCTCCCTTCATAGAAATTTCAAGAAAGATATATTCCTCAGGTGTAGAAGAATCAGCAGACGAGCAAGCTATTGTTTTATAAGAAATGTTACTGCGGAGATATATAGCAACGCCGCCTCCTCGGGCATCGATACGATCATTCCGTATTAAAGTAAAGCCATCGAGAGGGTACATAGCAGAAGGTAAATGAGGCTTAAGCCAACTCTCAGAAATCAAGACAGCATGAACGTTAGTGTTAGTGAAAGTAATGAATAAGTCATTGTAGTGACTTGGTATACTTTGAGCATTAATGTGACATACATTTAAAAGGCAGTCAGATGATTTATCAAACGTCTGCCGTATACAGTCTCCAAGGGAATCGGGAAGTGAACAATAACTATCGTTATCAGATGACAGCATAGAATCATTAGCAGAAAGAAACGAATCATCAATACATTCCATTGTATACAAATTAAATATAACAGAATAATATAACTATAACTATACTATTATAATGAAATAAATATATAAAATAAACTAAAATAAATATAACTATACTACCATAAAATAAAAATAAGGAATAAGTTTAAAAGTAATGCACGCGCAATGTCTCTGCACCACCCGCCAGCTGATATACACAGGATGATGATACAAAACAAAAAAAAAAAATTACAATACCTTATAAAACAGAAACAGAAAATAAAGAATATTAATAACGAAAAACATAATAAAGGCCATAATTTACAATAAAAAAAAAACAATTAATTAGAATAATGAAGAACAAATCTCCACAACAATATTCTGATTAAAACTTCAAAAAAGTAAACTACAAGGCAAATTTTATCTGTGAACGCAGTCAATTAAAACAGTCTGTCAAGTGTCAAATTTACAGAATTAATTATTTTAACAAGACTACCCACAAACACATTAACATTTGCCAATGACAATATTTACTCCGTGATGCCACTAATCTACCCACGAAACATATCAACATCAACTTCTACAATACGTGAATAAAAGTAAAAGTGAAAAATAATAAATCCAATGATAAACATTTAAATCATCAAATCATAAATTGTGAAATGAAAATAATGATATACATACGTTGTGAAGTCATAAGACTAAATATATTAGTGAAAGTCGAATAATCTTAAGTAATTAAAGTGAAAAAAAAAACAAAAACACAAACAGAGGCCACTAGGTCTTCCGCAATTTCGAGTTCACAGTGATAGCCGGTGCCGCCTTAGAGACGCTGCCCTTTGCTGATGTTGGCTTACCATCCACAATAGGATATTTAACTGCGAGGTCGCTAAACTCATCCATAGTGGTCAATCTGTGACGATTTCCATCCGCAGCCTTGATAATAATGACCCCGTCTTGCGTCCAACATTGACGCACACCAAAATACTGACGGCTCTTGCCGAACACCGCCTGTCGAGATTTTGTAAGGAATTCCTTGATGGACACAGGAGAACCTTTAAGTTTGGACTTCGTCCTCCAAATCGACATCCGTGTATCTAAGCATTTCAATCTGACCAGGATTGGGCGGTGATGATCCTTATTAGTAGCTCCTATACGGTGACACACATTGAAGTCAGCAGCAGAGGTGTTCAGAAGCATTTTTTTATGCAAAATATCCAAGATGGCAGCGGTGCAGTCTTCGTTTTGAACTTCAGGGACTCCCAGAAAGATGAGGTTTTTTCGACGATGTCTGGTCTCGATCGCATCAACCAGTCGAGTGCACTCACCAATCTGCTGTCGAAGAAGTTTCAACATAGAGAATATAAGTTCCCGGAATGTTCGGAATTCCTCCGCAACCTTGGAGACTGTATCCTTCGCAGGCCCTCCAGCATGAAGCTGTGCCTCAAGATCGGCCATTCTTTTCGTGAAGCACTCTTCCAGGTTTCTTTGAGCAACCTCAATCGCAGATAATTGCGACATAGTTATGTTTCTGTTTCAAGGGGTGCTGGCAGGTGGTATTTTTATTGGCTTAAATCATGTAAATATTGCCAAAATGCATATATATACTTAACGACACACAAAAGGATCACAAAATCTTTATAATGTAAATAAAATTAATTAATTTTAATTTTCAAACTTAAAGCACTTGTTTCACTTTTGACACCTACCCCCAACGTTTAACGTATAACGTTATTAATAATGACAATAAATAATAATGTTAATTTTAAATGCCCAGCGGAGTAGGCGAGTACGGCTAGTTATTACTATTAATATACGGCGGGTTTTAACACGATTTTAAGTTTTAATGAGTTCCTGATATCTTTGTTGAAAATTCCATTTTCGCGGGTAGATTGCGAGCAGGATGTTAGGAGCAGACAAATCTGTCTACCCTCTTTCTGCACATTCTCCAGTTAATTCCATAGTTGCCTATTACTATTCTAAGCACACAGATTTCAAGAAAAAAAAAATACGTTCTACGCTCAGATAGGAATAACAGCTTTTCTCGTAGTATGTAATTAGATTCGTCCTTTTGCTCCTAGAAAAAGAAATAGTGGATTTGTTGTTGATGTATCAATTATTATAATACAAAGTAAAATAAACAATAGGGATAATGTAATCTTTACTAATATTATAAACGCGAATGTTTGTATGTTTAGGAATTTTTTACTCAATCACGCAAATATGGCTTAACGTAATTGTATAATATAAACTATTTGCTTATAGATATTTAGTATGGATTAACACAGGGGATAATGTTCACCATCATAATTGAGATGATCCGAATATATAATAACAATATATCTGTTATACTAAATATGCTATGCTAAATACGTCTATGTATTATCTGGTTCCTGATTTTACATACCAACGGATCTACCGACTGGTAATTTATGGACCATAGAGCGACACAAGCTACCCCCATTTCTACATATGGGAAAATGCAATGCGTTGCATTCATTCTGAATTAAAATTGTAACGCAGGTAAAAGAGCGAGGCGATATAAAAAGTGATTCATAAACTTAATTTAGACAATATCTATACTTAATATTATAAAGCTGAAGTTTGTTTGTTTGAACGCGCTAATCTCAGGAACTACTACTGGTCCGATTTGAAAAATTCTTTCAGTCTATTCAGATAGCCCATTTATCGAGGAAGGCTATAGGCTATAACCTCACGCTAAGACCAATGCAAGCGAAGCACCTATAAAGAATGTTTCAAAATCGGGGTTTTTTTCCCTTTTGAGAGCTTCCACTGCGTGCGCTACGGAAACGGTTAAAGTTTCGCTAAAATAATGTATGAGAGAATTGTTCCCCTTTAAAAGATCTAAAAAAAAGTCCAGCACAGCATATGTCTATATGTGAAGGTTGGCTCTCTATAACGTTTTTATGCTAACCAAATTTGTTCCAAAATAAAGCATTGTTTGTGAAGGTATTTTTATAAAGATGATATTCCACGTAAATGAAGAGGCGGGTAAAATTTAGCGTTATGCCAAACTAACCATTCCACGCGGACGAAGTCGCGGGCAAAAGCTAGTCTAAAATACACCGGTATTTATAACCGCCGAAATTCTAGTAGGACTAATTTGTGCATTTCAATGGTTTCCGAAATTGAATTATAGCAAGTTACGGCGTCGAGATTAGGCACGTCGGAACTGGGTCGTCGATTATATTGGTAAATGAAAACAGAACGGCATTCCTTTTGAGGTCTTCTGGTGCACCGCTGCAATAATTTGCGGTCAAACGTCAGCTTCACGCGGCGACGCATTCAAAGCGCCAATATTGGCATGCGATATCTGTGTCTATACATTTCGATAGGTAACAACATTACTTTTTTTATTTTATTGATTCGATGTGTGGACGAGCTCACAGCCCACCTGGTGTTAAGTGGTTACTGGAGCCATCTACAACGTAAATGCGCCACCCACCTTAAGTTATAAGATCTAAGGTCTCAAGTATAGTTACAACGGCTGGCCCACCCTTCAAACCGAAACGCATTACTGCTTCTCGGCAGGAATAGGCAGGGTGGTGGTATCTACCCGCACGGACTCACAAGAGGTGCCGTTCCCGCGTCGCCTATACTGGCGAGTAAAACTGCTGCGTCGTCCGCCGTGGTCACCGTTCCAGCAGCGCGATCATCCGCGGCCTCCGTCGCGCCGTCCAAAACACCTACTCGTAGGTCACCTGCGCCCGCCTCCTCGTCCTCCGACTCTGACTCGGAGATGGAGGTCGACCTCGCTCCCGCCTCATCGACGGATGGATTCACCCTGGTGCAAAAGGGTAAGAAGCGTGCCGCGGAGTCTCGAGCTCCCGCGGCCGCTAAAATTAGCAAAGCCGCGAACGCGTCGCGCCCCCGCCCTCAGACTCCCGTTGCGCCTCCAGCCCGTGCCACTCCGTCGCCGCGTCCGGTGGCACAAAATAAAGCCCAGACCCCTCCCCCGGTAATCCTTCAAGAGAAGGCAGCTTGGGAACGAGTTTCCCTGGCCCTTAAGGCCAAAAATATCAATTTTACGAATGCCCGTAATCTCGCGAACGGCATTCAAATTAAGGTTCGAACATCCGACGACCATAGGGCCCTCTCTTCTTACCTCCGTAAGGAGCGTATAAGTTTCCACACATATACGCTCCAGGAGGAGCGCGAACTCCGTGCCGTTATACGTGGCATCCCTAAAGAGTTAGATGTAGAGCTCGTCAAGGCCGACCTTCTCGAACAAGGCCTACCGGTTAACTCCGTACACCGCATGCACACAGGCCGCGGAAGGGAGCCATATAATATGGTTCTCGTCGCCCTCCAGCCTACCCCCGAGGGTAAGCAAATATTCAACATCCGAACGGTCTGTAGCCTTTCCGGAATCGCAGTCGAAACCCCACACAAGAAAGGCACACCTAGCCAGTGCCATAACTGCCAATTATACGGGCATTCTTCCCGTAACTGTCACGCGCGCCCCCGATGCGTCAAGTGCTTAGGCGATCACGCCACGGCCCTATGCACTCGCGATCAAAAAACCGCGACAGAACCGCCTAGCTGCGTCCTGTGTCGAACACAGGGTCACCCCGCAAATTACCGCGGATGCCCCCGAGCCCCGAAAATAAATCGCCGCGTCGCCCGCCAAAACCGCCTCCGAGCTTCCGGCCCAGACATCAAAGCCTCGGCACCCTCTGTGTCGCAGGCTAAGCCAGCGTTCGTTCCGGCGCCGGTGCCCAGTGTCTCGGCCTGGGCGAAACCGCTGCCGTACATGAACACGGCTACAACTCCCTCCTCCGCGATTCGTCCCGCCCCCGCGACTCGTCCCTCTCCCGCGACTTGCCCTCCAACCGCGTCCGACAATCTCGCTTTAGCGATCGACTTCTTTCAGTCGATCAACTTTGATCGCGTTAATGCTTTGGGCGACGCCATCCGCGCCGCCTCCACTGCACAACACTTTATCGCCGTTGTGCAAGAATACGCCGACGTATACGCGTCATTAAATACGTACGTCCTCCCCTCACTCCGCCGGTAATCAATGGCGTATATAAGTAGAATAAAGCCCCTATCCGTAACGATAGGATTTTTTAACGCTTACGGTCTCGCAAATCAGCGTGATCAGGTTTCTGACTTTTTGCGTGACCATCAAATTGATATCTTTTTAGTGCAGGAGACCCTACTTAAGCCCGCGCGCCGTGACCCTAAAATCGCGAACTATAACATGGTCAGGAACGACAGGCTCTCTGCTCGTGGTGGTGGTACCGTCATTTACTATAGAAGAGCCCTGCATTGCGTCCCACTCGATCCTCCCGCGCTCGCTAATATCGAAGCATCAGTGTGCCGAATCTCACTGACGGGACACGCGCCGATCGTTATAGCGTCCGTTTATCTTCCACCGGATAAGATCGTTCTAAGCAGTGATATCGAGGCGCTGCTCGGCATGGGGAGCTCTGTCATTCTGGCGGGCGACCTAAATTGTAAACACATTAGGTGGAACTCACACACCACAACCCCGAATGGCAGGCGGCTTGACGCGTTAGTCGATAATCTCGCCTTCGATATCGTCGCTCCGCTAATCCCGACTCACTACCCGCTAAATATCGCGCATCGCCCGGATATACTCGACATAGCGTTATTAAAAAACGTAACTCTGCGCTTACACTCGATCGAAGTAGTTTCAGAGTTAGATTCAGACCACCGTCCCGTGGTTATGAAGCTCGGTCGCGCTCCCGATTCCGTTCCCGTCACGAGGACTGGGGTGGATTGGCACACGCTGGGCATCAGCCTGGCTGAATCTGATCCACCATCGCTACCGTTTAGCCCGGACTCTACCCCGTCTCCTCAGGATACCGCTGAAGCCATAGACATCTTAACGTCACACATCACCTCGACATTAGATAGGTCATCGAAACAAGTTGTAGCGGAGGACTTCCTTCACCGCTTCAAATTGTCCGACGATATTAGGGAACTCCTTAGAGCTAAGAACGCCTCGATACGCGCCTACGACAGGTATCCTACCGCGGAAAATCGTATTCGAATGCGTGCCCTACAACGCGACGTAAAGTCTCGCATCGCCGAAGTCCGAGATGCCAGATGGTCTGATTTCTTAGAAGGACTCGCGCCCTCCCAAAGGTCTTACTACCGCTTAGCTCGTACTCTCAAATCGGATACGGTAGTAACTATGCCCCCCCTCGTAGGCCCCTCAGGCCGACTCACGGCGTTCGATGATGACGAAAAAGCAGAGCTGCTGGCCGATACATTGCAAACCCAGTGCACGCCCAGCACTCAATCCGTGGACCCTGTGCATGTAGAATTAGTAGACAGTGAGGTAGAACGCAGAGCCTCCTTGCCACCCTCTGATGTGTTACCACCCGTCACCCTGATGGAAGTTAAAGACTTGATCAAAGACCTACGTCCTCGCAAGGCTCCCGGTTCCGACGGTATATCCAACCGCGTTATTAAACTTCTACCCGTCCAACTCATCGTGATGTTGGCATCTATTTTCAATGCCGCTATGGCGAACTGTATCTTTCCCGCGGTGTGGAAAGAAGCGGACGTTATCGGCATACATAAACCCGGTAAACCAAAAAATCATCCGACGAGCTACCGCCCGATTAGCCTCCTCATGTCTCTAGGCAAACTGTATGAGCGTCTGCTCTACAAACGCCTCAGAGACTTCGTCTCATCCAAGGGCATTCTCATCGATGAACAATTCGGATTCCGTACAAATCACTCATGCGTTCAACAGGTGCACCGCCTCACGGAGCACATTCTTGTGGGGCTTAATCGACCAAAACCGTTATACACGGGAGCTCTCTTCTTCGACGTCGCAAAAGCGTTCGACAAAGTCTGGCACAACGGTTTGATTTTCAAACTATTCAACATGGGTGTGCCGGATAGTCTCGTGCTCATCATACGGGACTTTTTGTCGAACCGCTCTTTTCGATATCGAGTCGAGGGAACCCGCTCCTCCCCACGACCTCTCACAGCTGGAGTCCCGCAAGGCTCTGTCCTCTCACCCCTCCTATTTAGCTTATTCGTTAACGATATTCCCCGGTCGCCGCCGACCCATTTAGCTTTATTCGCCGACGACACGACTGTTTACTATTCCAGTAGAAACAAGTCCCTAATCGCGAAGAAGCTTCAGAGCGCAGCCCTAGCCCTAGGACAGTGGTTCCGAAAATGGCGCATAGACATCAACCCAGCGAAAAGTACTGCGGTGCTCTTTCAGAGGGGAAGCTCCACACGGATTTCCTCCCGTATTAGGAGGAGGAATCTCACACCCCCGATTACTCTCTTTAGTCAATCCATACCCTGGGCCAGGAAGGTCAAGTACCTGGGCGTTACCCTGGATGCATCGATGACATTCCGCCCGCATATAAAATCAGTCCGTGACCGTGCCGCGTTTATTCTCGGTAGACTCTACCCCATGATTTGTAAGCGGAGTAAAATGTCCCTTCGGAACAAGGTGACACTTTACAAAACTTGCATAAGGCCCGTCATGACTTACGCGAGTGTGGTGTTCGCTCACGCGGCCCGCACGCACATAGACACCCTTCAATCTCTACAATCCCGCTTTTGCAGGTTAGCCGTCGGAGCTCCGTGGTTCGTGAGGAACGTTGACCTACACGACGACCTGGGCCTCGAATCTATACAGAAATACATGAAGTCAGCGTCGGAACGGTATTTCGATAAGGCTATGCGTCATGATAATCGCCTTATCGTAGCCGCCGCTGACTACTCCCCGAATCCTGATCATGCAGGAGCCAGTCACCGTCGACGCCCTAGACACGTCCTTACGGATCCATCAGATCCAATAACCTTCGCACTAGACGCCTTCAGCTCTAGGAGCAGGCTTAGGGACCTCGGTAACCGTACTCGTCGAACTCGACAAAGAGTTCGCCGTGCAACCTAACCCATGAATCAGCTCGCTGAGTTTCTCGCCGGATCTTCTCAGCGGGTCGCGATTCCGATCCGGTAGTAGATTCATTCGCGAAGCAGCTGCTCTTGAGCTGTTAGGTCTCCTTCGGAGGCGCTCGGGTAGCTGTTAGCAAATCCCACCCCTCCTGGCTGAGCCTTTGCTCGCCCACCTGTCCTGGTGAAACTGGAAAGGCCTCCGGGCCACCAGTAATCCTTCAATCATAAAAAAAAAAAAAAAAAAAAAAAAAAAACTCACAAGAGGTCCTACCACCAGTAACTTTGATGAAATGGTAGAGAAATATTAACAATGTTTAATAGAAGAAGCGCTTTGTTGTAATGGTACCATATTAGTCGTTGAATCCGATCGGGTAGTTAGAATCATCCTGCCTACTTCTGTAAAGCCATTAGCCAAAGCGCATTAGAGAGTGGAATTGTCATATTAAAATATAATTTAGTCTTTAACCACGCGTCATTAGTTAGGAGACTGAATTTAAGTTATAGTGTGCATAAGCTCCATGTAACTATTCAATATCAGATCATATTACTTAGTTTGCTTATTTACACTTAGAAAGATGTCAGAAGAAGATTTATAAATATTGGCCTTATAGAAAAAAAAAAACTGTCGGTATGATCTCCGGCGAGAATAGCATCACATCATGTCTATAGACTCTGACAATCACTTAACACCATGTGTATAGCAATCTCGTCGCCTCTCTACGCAATTAATAAAAATGAAACTACAGGAAAAACTTAGAAATCTCATATTTATAACATAGTAATTTCTTCGTTTTTCATTTTTTTAAAAACTAATAATAGATAGCAGTTGGCACAATCTCCAAATGTTACCGACGGGGAATAACATCATAGTTGTCCCTGACCAAAAATACTGTAAAGTAGTCGAAATATTATAATGACAATAAAAAATGTACCTAAGATTAAATTGCCGTAGATATAGTTTTGATGATATTATCTATATATTAATACGTGAAGCAAAAACTTTGTATCCCTCTTTACGAAAATTGCGCGGACGGAGGACTATGAAATTTTCCACACTTATAGAGAATATAGAGAAGAAGTGAACAATGCTAATATTTTTTTTAAATAATGCATAAAAGAAACATTAAATCAATAAAGAAAACATTACACACACTACATACCATGTATTGGACGCACACACGCATGCATACTATTTATTGTCAAACTTTTGTTCTTGACGTCTATTATCAAATTGAGAATAGATTAAATATTGTTTTTCTTTGTTTATATTTTTTATAGTGTAGTCTTAGCGAAATTTGTGATTATAGAAGTATCAAATACAATCATAATAGTGTACAAACGTACAATTCCAATTAATTATAGTCGAATTTCGACTACTACGGGACCTCTAGTAACTATAGTTATGTAATATTTAAAAAAAAATTACTAAAATATTACCGCGAAAGTGACATTATTTCGCTCAATAATAAAGCATATGGAAAATATATTACATTCACATATTAATTGTGTGTAATTAAGAAAGTAGTTGACGCATAATCTAATTTGCATTCGAAAGAATATAATTAATTTAATGCATGCATTACGTAAGCGACTAATATTGTGTTATTTCAAAGTGTACATAACCTAGACACATTGACTTTATTTTATAGCACTCGTATTGTAAGACCATACGAGTATGTACCACTATCATTTTACTGGTGGTAGGACCTCTTGTGAGTCCGCGCGGGTGGGTACCACCGCCCTGCCTATTTCTGCCGTGAAGCAGTAATGCGTTTCGGTTTGAAGGGTATAGCAGCCGTTGTAACTATAATGAGACCTTAGAACTTATATCTCAAAGTGGGTGGCGCATTTACTTTGTAGATGTCTATGGGCTCCAGTAACCAGTTAACACCAGGTGGGCTGTGAGCTCGTCCATCTAAGCAATAAAAAAATAATAAAAAAACCATAGTCGTCCATCGTGACCACGAAAACTGTAAAGTATTTGAAATGTCAATAATAAACACGAAATTTAATCGAATTAATTAATTATAATTATGAGTGGAATGTTTATTCTTTTTTCGAAAAAATGCAATTGTGAATAATAAATTTACCTAGCTTTTGATTTGTGCTATCAGTGAATTAAAAGCACGTCTCTTTCACTACTATCTGTAACAAATAACACGTTAGAATCGATAAAAAAAAGACACTGGTAATAAATATCAAAATACACAAATTTATATCGATCTGATTATGTTTTTATTTTGTTTCAGGTAACGGCGAAGTAATTATTTCGTGAATGACGACAGGATTCCTTTCGCTTGTCAAAATCGCATGCAGCCAAATCGATTAGCAACGCGTGTGTGTGTCGTTGCTAATTGAATCTTCGATTGTAAACATGAATACGACGTTTTGCACGAACGCACCGCCAATCGAGACGCGGTTAATCTATATATATAAAAATGAAACCCGTTTTCCGTTGTCACGACATAACATGAAAACGGCTTGACCGATTTGGCTAATTTTGATCTTGAATTATTTGTGGAAGTCCAGAGAAGGTTTAAAAGGTATAAAAATATGAAAATTCTCGGAATTAAATAAAAATAACAATTTTGTTTTCCCTTTGACGTGTCCCCCGTCGGACGAATTCCTTTTGTTTGTTTTAAGTTTATTCTATATAAAAGTTTAGGTCTTTTATTTATCGATTGAGGCACTACGAAGTCTGCCGGGTCAGCTAGTATTTAATAAAATGCAAACACGTACAAGAATTCTTAACACTAGTATAATAATATATATGGCTTTTTTATGAGGTATACAATCACAAAATTCCCTGACTTTTATGCTAGGAAAACCTGTGTTACAAAAGTCAGTGGTTCAGTGCTAGGTCACCAGGTAAAGAAAGAAATGGTCACCAGGTCAAGAATGGTCACCAGGTAAAGAATGGTTATATGTTGGCGATAGAGACGGGCTTAAGAAACGCGATTAAATTACTTATCGATTATAACTTTGGGCTACAGTTTTAACTGCTCTATATTTATCTATCTTATGAAGTCGTCGTGGCCTAAAGGATAAGACGTCCGGTGCATTCGGCGATCTAGCGATGCACCGGTGTTCGAATCCCGCAGGCGGGTACCAATTTTTCTAATGAAATACGTACTTAACAATTGTTCACGATTGACTTCCACGGCGAAGGAATAACATCGTGTAATAAAAATCAAATCCGCAAAATTATAATTTGCGTAATTACTGGTGGTAGGATCTCTTGTGAGTCCGTACGGGTAGGTACCACCGCCCCGCCTATTTCTGCCGTGAAGCAGTAATGCGTTTCGGTTTGAAGGGTGGGGCAGCCTTTGTAACTATACTGAGACCTTAGAACTTATATGTCAAGGTGGGTGGCGCATTTACGTTGTAGATGTCTATGGGCTCCAGTAACCACTTATATTTTGTTTATTTTCTCCCTTAAACGTATTTTTTTTATTGTCCGTGTAGGCAGACGAGCATACGGCCTACCTGATGGTGAGTGGTTACCGTCGCCCATGGACTTCAGCAATGCCAGAGACAGACAGAGCCAAGCCTACCGTTAAGTACTCTCCACAAGCCTCGTTTGAAGAAGCATATGTTATAGCGCTCGGGAAACACCGTGGAGGGAGAGCACAAATAAAAAATTTTACGTTAAATTTTATTTTGTTAACCTTTCAAAGAGCTGAAGTCTGTACTAGAAAGAATAATACAGTCCCTGCAATTCATATGCAAACGAAATTTCAAAGGAACATTTAAAAAATAATCATTATAGTTTTGAATTTTAGATAAAATTCGCTTAATTATCCGCTTTCGTGCCAAATATTTTTGTTTTGATTTCCACTAGTTGATCGAAATATTTTGAATAAAAAAAATAAAAAAATTGCAAGTAATAACACCTAAGTAATATGAGCAAGTACGTACAATGAAAATGGTCCGTCCATTTTATTATCGAATATACATATACATGTCGACGCTTGAAAGGCAAACGTGACTAAGCGACAATTACTGCTTTGTACATAAATGATAGGCAATAACCATATTCAGTGCGCAAAAAAAATATATTTCCAGGTCTATTAAAATCATTTCAATACTACTACTAGCTAGATTCTACTACAGCTAGATTCGTTAAAATAAAATTTGTTTTCAGGTATTTCAACTTTCAATAATAATTAGTCTACTGTAAAGTTCACGCGTTGTCGCTTAGTCACGTTTGCCTTTCAAGCGTCGATGTGTATGAAATGTTTACACGAAGTTAATCATCGGAATCGTCCATCGCTTTCTATTCAATTAATATTTATGGCTTCTAACTTTGTTAAGACTGAAAGCAGATCTTAAAATTGAATTTTAAATTATCAATTTTGATCGGTATTCTAACAATACAAAAATCTGATTAAAATTGTGCATAACAATTATGTTTTTGTTTCATTCGTTATTAATTTTAAATTTAAATTAGTTAACAGAAATAAAATATTTCATTTCGGCCTCGATCTTAGAAGTTATTTGGGATAAACTCCGTGATTTGTTTATTCATAGAAATGTTTTGAAACTGGAACATCAGTAAACATTACACTAAGCAGTATTAATGTTTATAAGTGGAAACATTACCGAGAAATTCTGTCATGCGTTCGGATTCTCATAGTAAAAAGACTGATTAATGAACTAAATGAAAATTCTGTGAATACTTGCGCTGTTGAAGTGCTTCCTTTCTGCCTCACAGATTTCGCTACAGTGACACAATACCTATATTAATTCCTCACGGATCCATCCAATAACTCTTCCGTTAGACTAAGCATAGATACCCTGGTAACCGTACTCGTCGAACTCGGCAAAGAGTTCGACGTGCAACCTAACCCATGCATTAGCCCGCTGAGTTTCTCACAGGATCTTCTCAGCGGGTCGGTAGTAGATTCATTCGCGAAGCAGCTGCTCTTGAGTTATTAGGTCTTATTCGAAGGCGCTGGGGCAGCTGTTAGCAAATCCCACAGCTCCAGGCTGAGCCTCTGCTCGCCCACTTGTCCTGGTGCAACTGGAAAGGCCTCCAGGCCACCAGTAATACTCCAATCATATAAAAATACCTATATTAATACAATATCTTTTTAAACAACCACCTACGCTCGACTCGAAACCCTATATTATGATTGCCGGAAAGGGAAATGCTCATTTCAGGCCCAAAGCGGACAATAGATTAGAGAAAAAATACTTAGTGCATTAATTTTGTCAGAAATAAATATGCATTTACTTTCTTCCAAATAAGCGCCACTACAGTTTACAATAAGTAGTTTAAAAAAAAGTAACTCTATTGAAACAAACAAGATTTTTATTTTTGCGGGAAAAATATTGCCAGCATCAAAACCTTTTACGTATTAAGTAAACATTTTAAGTATATAAAAAAAACATATAAATAAATCATTTTAAGTATTATCATATACAATCGATTTTAATCGATTATAAGCACATAAAATAACATCAAAGACATACCCATTGGACTTTAACTTGTTACTATACTTGAGACTTTAGAACTTATATCTCAAGGTGGGTGGCGCATTTACGTTGTAGATGTTTGTGGGCTCCAGTAACCACTTAACACCAGGGTGGCTGTGAGATCGTCCACCCATCTAAGAAATAAAAAAAAACGTAACTTGTATTGTTATTTAAATATGTACATCTAAAACAAAAACATAAAAAATAATGTGTACTCGTAAAAAAAAGATTAAGAAATAAATCAATTATCGGTTATTTAAAAAAATGATCAATATATGAATTTCATGTAATTCTTTTTCTTTATACTGACAACCCTGATTTTAATCTGACTGACTGACACTTCGCTTGCTGCTTGTGCTTGCGTTCAAAATGGATGTGTTTTGATTTTTCTTCGATTTATTTTGCTTTTATCAATAACGTTTCATACTACGACTGAAAAACTTTGTGTGAATTGTGGTTTTAACCTGACCGAGATTTAAAACCGTGTATATGCTCTCCTGTACTATTTTTAGATAATTTACTAATTGTGTATGAAGATGAAGAAAATATAGATATTTAAAGAAGTATGTGTGTGTTTTTATACCCTAATAACTCCAATTGGATAAAAATACATTAGGAACATCTTAAACATTAAAAAAAGAAAACTTCTTGAAGTATTTATATAGAAAATTAACCTAAAAACGAGTTTTTATTTTTATTATATTTTTTATAATAGTGGCGTCAATTTCAATATATTTTTTAGATATCTAATACATTTAAGAATTTGAATCAGTCCATTTTTATAGTAATATTTGATGTCCACCTTGGGCCTAGCACACTACGGATAGTGGGCATTCCCCTTTGAATAATTCGCATTTTACATTTTATCTGTCTCTTTTGAATCGGTCCGAAAGACAGTATAATTAGAGGATGCTATTAAAACAAAACAAAAACTATTGCTATCTCCTTTATGGCTCGCCCCAAAGAGAGCAAGAAAAAGACTGTGCAGGCTGCAGTCAAAATTGAAAATGTACATGTGGAAATTAGTGATTCCTGTGTTTCCTCGTTCAAAAATGAACCAATAACAAAACAATTCCAAAATAAAACAATGATAGGCTCTCTCCTTGACTCTGCCTTATGTTTTATTCTGAATACGTTACACTCGCAAAATGTGTTTGCTGCGTATCTGAAAACTAATCGATAAACAGTTATATACGGCGACAATAGATTTTGTTTTAATATTGGTCTGGGCTCTTTATACAGAGGAAACGTGTTATCTTATACCTTTAAACGAGCAATTCTTGTATTTTGTAATAATATATATGTATATAATCTGAATCTCTGAAACGGCTCCAACGATTTTCATAAAATTTAGTATACAGTGGATTTCGGGGGCGATAAATCGATCTAGCTACGATTTATTTTCAGAAAATGTTATTTTATTCGTGTTTTCAATAATCAACTCTTCCCGATATCTATTGGCGAATAATAATACTATTTTTCTTAATTGAGGGCAACTAACCGCTTTAAAGACACAACAAGATAGCGTTATCAAAAAAAAAAAACCGGTCATCATCTAGTTATATTTATTTGTACGGCATAAAAGCAACCCACGTTCCGCTTAAAAACTTGGTAAAAACCAACAACGTATTTTTTTATTTTACATATCAAAACCAAGAGAACGAATATAACAATGCGATCTAAATAACTCCGTACATACATATTCAGTCCCCGAAAACGGCGTTTTGTAATTGCTTAGGCTACGTCACGACGAAATTCGAATTTAAGGGTACTCATTTATTCATAGAAAGCCTCGGCCGGTTCACGCTTCGTATAATGCGATTTATTAGTGTAGACCCCCATGCATGTTTGATGAACGTACGACGAAAGATACGTCGTGCTTAACGAGTGTTCTCGCTGTGCCTTGTAACCGAGCGGCGGTGTTCTTGCAAGCGGTTACGGAAACTGTCAATTTACTTGCGATTTAATCTATGTTACAGTGAAAAAAACTTCAGATGAGAACAATGAAAAAAAATATCATTGTATCAATATAAGGTGAAGGAATAACATCGTGCAATAAAAATCAAACCCGCAAAATTATAATTTGCGTAATTACTGGTGGTAGGACCTCTTGTGAGTCAGCACGGGTAGGTACCACCGCCCCGCCTATTTGTGCCGTGAAGCAGTAATGCGTTTCGGTTTGAAGGGTGGGGAAGCCGTTGTGACTATACTGAGACCTTAGAACTATATCTCAAGGTGTGTGGCGCATTTACGTTATAGATGTCTATGGGCTCCAGTAACCACTTAACATCAGGTGGGCTGTGAGCTCGTCCACACATCTAAGCAATCAAAAAAAAAAAATAACGTTAGCATATTTTTTAGTAATGGTAAAACAAATATTACATATTTAAACATTCCTGGAGGAAAAAAAACGAGGAAAAAATATTCAAGTACTATTTTGTGCATACGTTAACAATCCGCCAACCGCCAACGTCTTGACCTCGTCTCGAATTCAAAGGATGTCATATCTTAAAAAATTTAATGTAAATTTAAATATAGAAACCCTTTGTGCTCAGCTTCGGCTTTCGTATAACATTAAAATTATTTGAAGTAATTCCTGCGAATTTTAGCACGAACTTGTTTTGGATTCCTTTCTATATTGTTCCGAGAATATACTGAGAAACATGTTATTATTACAGTAAAATGTTTTTCGTTCATAAAGACGATATTCATTTAAAATTTGCGTGCTTAGTTACGGCTTTATGCTGATGTTATAAGCCAAGCAGATACGAACCCTTTTCCCAGGGAAAAACCAACTAGATACGTACTATATGTAGAACGATGAAGGAATGACAATAAAAATCTGCTAAAATTATTACAGTTTGTGGGGCGTATTGTGAGATTGTGAGACCATTCAGGTTGACACAATCATCCTGCCTATACCTACTATAATTCGTAACGATAGGGCAGCTGTGATAAAGTCTCAAACGTATAAAATTGGTTAAACAAAAACATTTACTATTATTACTATCAAGTTTCAAGCTTCTTAGTTTCATGAATCGATTACATAAAATGAATTTTTGCGTTTTCGTTTGTATGTGAAGATGCGTTGCCGCTATTACTGACACTTAAACGCGGATTTTTGCAACAGCGTCATGAACGTCCGACAAATGGCGTTGTTACTGGTGGTAGGACCTCTTGTGAGGACCACCACCCTGCCTATTTGTGCCGTGAAGCAGTAATGCGTTTCGGTTTGAAGGGCGGGGCAGCCGTTGTAACTACACTGAGACCTTAGAATTGATATCTCAAGGCAAGTGGCGCATTTACTTCGTAGATGTCGATGGGGTCCAGTAACCACTTAACACAACTCTAAGCAATAAAAAAAAAAGTTTTAACAAATTGTACATATAGCAGTCGTTATTGTGGTTGCAAGAGATAAGTGCAAAACAAAACATTCGAAATGTTCGTATCAGCTATAAAACGGTATCCAGGCAACTGTACATACTTATTACCTCCCGGCAATATTCTCGAACACATCACGCCTTACATCCTCTATAACTCACCCTCGCTCCGTCGTCGTAAAGAAAATGAAAAGGTACTAAAAACCTCGATGCTTCCTAGCACATAACTCGAGCCCTACAGATTTATTTGCCTTATGAATATTTAAATCCTTCCTTCTAAGAGAGCTCTTAAATATCTTTGCACTTTGTTATTCTCGTTTCGGAGTGATGGCCGAGTAATAATGAACTCGTGGAAATAGTTGTTTCTTTAGAATAAATTAAAGTAAATAGCCGTCGAGCCAAGACGAAACTGCAGCTTTGTGTGCGTCGTCTGAACTTTCTGGGAACGTCTTCCTCGGGAGTGATTCGGAGATGAAAACTGGACTTTGACGGTTTTCTGTTGCAAAGTTAAATCGATAGCTACGTGACTTCTGGACAGACAGACAGACAGCTACTGTTTTCGAACTTGAAGATGAGCAATTTTATTCTCTCTACCCATCTGGGTAATAAAATTGCTAATAAATAAGATAATTGCTAATAAAATAAAATTTTATTAATCTCATTTGGTGTCAAGGTTTCCATTAAATCTTACTTCGACTTTAAAAAATTGCTATACTGATGTCCCCTTGATGATTAATGATTATTTTTTTCCATTTACTAAATTCTAATATTTTATTAGTCCCACGTGATGCATATCGGTATCTCCAATCCAAATTGCTTAACCGCAATTTTCATATAAGGCTGTCTCCGCTATTATAGCATTGTTCGCAAGGGACAGTTTTATAAATCTGGCCATACGCCAATTCTGTATTAGGCTCGGCGCACTATGCCGAAAAATTTGCCAATTGCCAGACCGATGTGTTTTGGCAGATATAAGCACGCTATAATTCTTCTCGCGATAGATGTATGTGCTATTAGGTTATTATAAGGAAATCGACTTATTTTCCTGTATCAATGAGAGATCATGTAAGCTCTCTCCCTGACATAATTTGAATTATATATTTGGAACGCTTAAACAATTTTCAATTCAGTTCATTATTTAATTGTGTAAAAACCCATTCGCGTATATCTGTATCGATGTTTCCATGTGACGCGCGTATTCATTCATCAGGTCACACAAATATTCGCTTGATAAATCATGAATATATTTGGCTTTTATTATTTTGCATTTTGTTATTATATGTTTTGGGGAGTTATGTTCGATTTATAAAACAGCATAATAAAATTCTGATGCCATTTGATTCCTTTTTGTGAAATCTTATAATTTTCATAATATGAATAAGGAAATCAGCATGTGGGATGAATGGTTAGGAAGAGAGAGAGAGAGACACATTTCTAGTAATAAGAGCGTCGATAAATTTTAATGAGCAAAAATCTGAAATTTACTTTTTTTTAAAATATGCACATTCCTTTTCCTATTTTTGTTGTGGCGTTCGTTAATCTCAAGTCTATTCTGATAACCTCCGGCCGTGTGTATCTGCCCTAATTGTGACTATCATCTCATGTCAAAGTCAACTTGACACAGCGATAAAACTGTCGCCGCATTCGGTAAACATGTTATTAAATCATTTTCAAGCGAAATCTTTTTTAACGTTTTTACGAATTACGGAATTGGAATTGAGGCAATACAATTTCGTGTACGAATTTCACTGCTGCTAGAATATTGAAGTGTTGTTCTGTAATTCACAAAAGAATTGCGTTGTACAAAATACACTAACCTACATCTATTCCATGTAAGAAATAGGCAGGCGGTAGGACGTACCTTCACTATACGCATTAGCAAAAGTATATACATATGCATATATTTCACTGGCTTGATTATTACTGCCAGATTGTTTTTTTTAAATGGAATCTACGTACGTAGGTACGTAAACCTTAGGAAACATGGTACTTTACTGTCGGGGTTAAAGCCCGGTATGGTGACCTCGCTTGATGCGAATACACCGGGCCTCTAATTCTAACGCTATGAGGACTTCAAAATATGCCGGCATAACACACAGAATGCTGTTGAACTTTCTTGGGTGAGTACCACCCGTTTTTTTTTCTCGCGCCGGGGGTCGAACCTCCCACGCGCTTAGGGGGCGTGCGTGGTATGTGGGACTGGTCCGCGACTGCGAGACCGCGGGCCCAAGGATGTTTTCAGAGCCCTACCCACTAAACGACTCCCCTGAGCTCTTAAACGATAAAAAGAGCCACCGGTTGGTGGTGTATCGCGTCCCGACCCAGCAGGCTGGATCTGGTCCAGCGAGGTGTTCCGGGACACCAGCGACACCGTCTAGGCGGCCTGACCGACTGCCGTACCGAGACGGCCGACGTTTCAGTCCTCGATTCCCCTCGAAGGCTCCGTCGGCCGGGCATCCTGAGGGTGAGCTGCGCTGTCTGGTTGCAGTGTTGACCACGGTAACCCCCCTACCTCATCCGAGTTCTGACCTCGGAGGGGTTCGGACGCTTCGGCGAAGAGTGCAGGGGAGTCGTTAGGTGGGTAGGGCCCAGAACCACCTGGGTTGTATTCTAGGCCACAACATAATTAAAATATATACGAGTGCTGTTATAATTGCGACTATTTCGCCCGTCGGAAGCTCTTAATGGTCCAGTCAACATGAATATTCCTGTCTATCTTAAAAAATAAACTATAGTTCGAATACAGTTTGAATCATTCAAAACAATCGTCACAATTGAACGAAAACTAATGCTATAATGCGTTTAGCGCTAATGTCACGTTTAAAATTTCATCCAAACATCGCAGAACAAGACTACCAGAACCATTTTGTTTTACTAAAGTACCAGTAAGTATATTCTTTAAGAACTAGATATTTCTAATCTTTTGTTTTTGTCTAAAACTAATCTCGATTTCTTTCTGAAATTTTTATACCGTTTCAATCGTCGATGTTACAGAGATCCAAACAATTACTTCCTTCCCGCGATCTCATCTATATCAGGGTTTTCGGTAAGTGGTCCATAACAATGAATTTTTATCACATTGAATTCTATCTGTATAATAGAAATTGTGATGGTCATATCATTTAACGTACTAGGTCGTTCGGACGTTGGACAACAGCTGTGAGGTCACTAGCGACATAAATCTTGTACCTTTTATTATCTGGCTTAAGTGGGAAGACGCTAGTGGGAATAGTAAAGGACGTTTTATGGTCAGAAACTGTTTAATGGTCTCGAGGAGTATCGCCATTTCCTTGTGTAAAGAACGTAGTAAAGTTGACGCTTTATAAAAGGCAAGAGGGTTTTCGTGAAGAGTTAAAATTTCTTCCAAGCGTTTAAACGATTTTCAAGTATTATTTTTATAACATGGAACATTACTGTTTCTGGATATTTTTTTGTGGCGAAACCGCTTCATATGATACTGGTGGTAGGACCTCTTGTGAGTCTGCACGGGTAGGTACCAACACCCTGCCTATTTCTGCCGCGAAGCAGTAATGCGTTTCGGTTTGAAGGGTGGGGCAGCCGTTGTAACTATAATGAGACCTTAGAACTTATATCTCAAAGTGAGTGGCGCATTTACGTTGGACTGTGAGCTCATTCACCCATCAAAGCAATAAAAAAAATCTTATTCTCCTGAACATTGCGCTAACGATCACTGTAGTTCGTTTAGTGTATCGAATCATAGCACTCGTGTACTTCTTCAATCAGTCTAACTACTAGTCAGTCAACTAATTCTTTAATTAACTCGCCTTCCGCACATAAATGTTCCTTTTTTTAAAGATTCAATAACGATAGTAACTTGACTGTATTACCTGGTTTTGCCGAAATCACTACTGACGGCGGCTATTCAAGATCCAACGATCCCTTGGCTTATATCTCTTTCATTCTCCGCTATAAGTTCAAAACATTTAATAGAAAAATCAACGATCTTTCAGTTTGATTTCATAAAGTATGTTTCCTGAACCGAATGACAAATCCTATCATTTTATTCAAACCAATTATAATCATTGAAAGTCCCTCTTCCTTAAAAATTCTCGGTCAGAATTCTCCACCGGATCGTTTGAGTTTGAGAAAATTTAAGTTTCACCAACTGTATACTTGAACCCAAAAAACATAAAAGAAGATAATATCAGATGGCATGTCGTAAAATTACCAATTCGCTTATGTACCTACACCGATATTTTTTCCATTTCCCAGTAACGAGATTTTTTAAATCTCGATACGTCAATGTTCATAACGGTTCATAGAAGACGTACTTTACCTTTACAACTGGAAACATGGTACGAATATTATATGTGTCTCCATTGCGGATAAACTTTAAGGTCACAAACTTCCAGCAGCTTCTAAAGTCAATGACCCTTCAGCCGAAAGAATTGCATTAAAAAAGTTGGAACAAAAAGAATGGACAAGGGAAAATAAACCGGAGCCGGGCAGAGTATGCTAATTCACTGAAAATTTATCTTCGCTTCGTTTTGTTACAAAAAAATTATAATTTTTTATTCACGTTCTGCCATATTTTAGACAAGCTCTTTTGAAAACAAAACGTCTTATTGTCTTTGTAATTGTATTTTGGCGGTAATATTTTATAGTTCAATTCTTATTGTGCAGATGGATGTATAAGCTTACGAATTTGTGTTAAGTGATTACAAAAGTGGATGCAGTCACTTTGAGACATGAGCTCGAAGTTTCAATTGTATTGAAAACAATATCTTCATGTATATCGAGGGGGGAAAAGCTATTTTGTTTAAGTGAAATTTTTGCAACTTTATCGTAGAGTCATATTTTGTAGCTTAAAATTTGGAAATAATACCAAAGAAAAACACCATTTCAATGGAGTAAACTTAATTGAAGTTCAGTTAAAAACATCGAACTGTGGACGCTAATACAAAATAAAACGCACCTTTAATTACAAAGATAAATGTCGCCTAAACCAAATATCCTTTTACCCTGGATATAATCATTGCGTAAAAATAAAACAAATAAAAATGTTTATTCAGCTCAAAACTATAATTCTCGCTTCAGTCTATTGAGAAAAATAATTGTATTAATAACCAACCAAACTAAGTCTTAATGTTAGTAAATCAATAACATTTACAAAACGAATTTGTTATTGATTTCTGTGCTAAAGCGACTAACTAGCTCCTGTGCCAAAACGGGAATAAACTATTCAAAGTAAACGAATAACATAATCAAACTGTGCAAAAATACAATTTTCGTGCGTTCATATTTTGTTAACACGAAACTAGTGTATCTAAGGCGCGTTCCCACCTCGACTTTGACCCGCGCGCCGTTTGATTTTTCTTTGTGTTCCATTGCGTGCCAGAAACATTACTCCGACTAAACATTCTCGAGTTTCATAAATTTTACGCTTCAATCTGACATATGAAATACTATTTTAGAAAAACTGTACCTTTTGTGTTCTTTTTCACTGGTGGTAGAACCTCTTGGGAGTCCGCACGGGTAGGTACCACCACCCCGCCTATTTCCGCCGTGAAGCAGTAATGCATTTCGGTTCGAAGGGTGGGGTAGCCGTTGTAACTATACTGAGATCTTAGAACTTATATCTCGAGGTGGGTGGCGCATTTACGTTTTAGATGTCTATGGGCTCCAGTAACCACTTAACACCAGGTGGGTTGTGAGCTCGTCCATCCATCTAAGCAATAAAAAATAAATAAAAATTGCACCAATCGCCATATCGGTAGGCATTTGTTTTCCGAAGCGGTTTCAGTACACCCTCAATATACTATTAATATATTTCTTTTATTAAAACTTATATTTTTATCTAGATCTAATAATATCAAAATTTCTACAATAGTAATCAATAGTAAGACACTAAATTACATAACACAATCTGTCTGAACAGGAAATTAAAATAATCAGATAAAACTTTCAATCTCCATTCGGAAATCGACACAAATCGTCAGACACTAGCGGAAACACTTTTACCTGCCGTCGTCCTCAAAGGAAACGGATACAGGGAGTTTCCTCTGTAACTTCATGGGTGAAGTTGTTTTTGAACTCCCACTTTTACCGTTGAGTAACGTGATGTTGGTATGTATGGTGTATGGTGAGTTCGTTATCACATCGCACACTTGAATGTTATTTGTTGATTTGTCATTACGAATTAAATATTATATATTTTGATCTGTCTCTTCTTAATTATCACGGTGGCTATAAAGTAATATTTAGGTATTAGTGCGACTGTTTCTCGATTATCCGCTAACAACGATTCAAAATTCAAAGTCAATTCAAAATTTTGTGTTTTAACATTTAAACATGCTTTATATAAAATTCAACTAAAAAATAGAAAATAAATTTTCCTAAATTGAAAATAGTTGTAAAAAAAGCGTGGGGTGCATGGTGTTATTTGTTATAAATATTTTTCTGACAGAAATGAGTTATGATGAATTATTATTTCAATAATATCTTAAAAAGCACCCACCGCTTTTTTTTAAATAAAACATATTTTACACGATTTTCAATTTAAATTTATTACAATTTATTTTCTATTTTTTAGTTGAATTTTATATAAAGCGTGTTTTTTTTTAAACTTTTTTTTTTTTTTTTTTTTTTTTTTTTTTTTTTTTTTTTTATTTTTTTTTTTTTTTTTTATTGCCCTTGTAGGCAGACGAGCATACGGCCCACCTGATGGTGAGTGGTTACCGTCGCCCATGGACTTCAGCAATGCCAGGGGCAGAGCCAAGCCGCTGCCTACCGCTTAATACTCTCCACAAGCCTCGTTTGAAGAAGGACATGTCATAGCGCTCGGGAAACACCGTGGAGGGGAGCTCATTCCATAGCCGGATGGTACGTGGCAAAAAAGACCTCTGGAAACGCACTGTGGATGACCGCAGTGGCTCCAGGTAGTATGGATGAACTCTACTCCGGTGGCGGGCGGTGCGATGGTAAAAACGAGATGCCGGTATCATCTCGAACAATTCCTCAGAGCACTCCCCATGGAACATACGGTACAAAATACAGAGGGAACCGAAGTCCCTCCGCAGACCCAGAGGTTCCAAACGATCCGTGAGACCGGGATTATCGACAATCCGAACGGCCCTCCTCTGTATGGAGTCAAATGGAAGAAGCTGGTATTTGGGAGCCCCGGCCCAGAGATGGGAGCAGTACTCCACGCGAGGCCGGACTTGTGCTTTATAAAGCAAAAGCCTTTGTCCAGGCGTGAAGTACCGCTTCGCTCTGTTGAGGACTCCCAGCATTTTGGACGCCAACTTGGCTTTGCCTTCCAAATGACTCCGAAACTGGACATCGCTCGAAATGTCGACCCCAAGTATCCCAATACTCTCGGAAGGTTGCAGGGATACTCCTTGGAATTGCGGCGCCATGACAAAGGGGTCCTTCTTCGCAGTGAACGCGCAAACTTGTGTCTTTAACGGGTTGAATTGAACCAAGTTCAATTCACCCCATTTGGAGACTCGCCCCAGAGAGTTCTCCACTTCAGACACAAGTTTTGATCGTCTCTCTTGCACCAAGCTCCGAGAGAGACTCTGATGGCCGATATATCGCGCATCCCCCGTGCTGTCATCCGCATAGCAATGCATGCCATCAATAGACAGCATGTCATTGATATACAGGATGAAAAGCGTGGGGGAGAGCACCGAACCTTGTGGAACGCCAGCGTTAATGGTCATGGTATCAGAACAGTCACCGTCTACAACGACCGTGATGCTCCGCCCATCCAAAAAGCTAGCGATCCACTTGCAGAGACCCTCGGGGATTCCGTAAGATGGTAGCTTCGACAGAAGTGCCCTATGCCAGACCCTGTCGAAGGCCTTCGCAATATCAAGGCTCACAGCAAGAGCCTCGCCCTTGCTCTCCAAGGCTTCAGCCCACCTGTGAGTAAGGTATACAAGAAGATCGCCAGCTGAGCGACCGTGACGGAAACCGTACTGTCGGTCACTGATCAGCTGGCGATCCTCCAGATACTTCAGGAGTTGTATATTAATTATTCGCTCCATCACCTTGGAAAGCAAGGAAGTTATCGCGATAGGCCTGTAGCTCGATGGGTCCGACCGGTCACCCTTCTTGGGGATAGGGTGGACGTGGGCAGTCTTCCATGAAGACGGAACCCTTCTAGACGGAAACTATCATTTATTTTTCATATTTTAGTTAAATTTTCTAAAAAAGCGTATTTTTAAAACTATTAAGTACTTTAACATCAATTCCTGCTTTATCGACTATAGAAAAAAATTATATAAATTGCCAAAAATCTTATTTTGCAAATTGAATAATGGAATAATATTATCAAATTAGTGTACTGTCATCGGTCCTCGATAAATCTACAAAGCTTAAATGAAATCTGGCCGTTTACAGTGGGTCAAAATCGCGTCTAAAGGAGTCAGTTACAAACATACATACAAGTGAAGCTTGAATATAAAGCGTGTAAAAATGCAATTCAGTGGTACTAAACAAGAACATTTATTTTGATATTTTCTTTTGTTAAATTATCATTACAGTATATCCGTTATGTATTCTGTTGGTATTTCTCACGTTAAAAGCGCGCACGTATTCAACATTAATCATGCATAGCGCCTGACTTCGAGCACCTGAGACCCTCAACTCCACCTTGGCATGCGACAAACCTTCCACATTACGTAATAGAGAATTATTTTCGAACAAATATATAGTCGATTTTGTTTTAGATAATTCATTAAATAACGCTCTCAGTGGAATTTCAAAGGTTAAAGATTGCATTGTTTAGCGAATGGCCTGCTTGGTGTTAGTTACAATAATTATTGGTTCAGAAATTCAGGCGCTTATACTATACTAGCGACCCGCCCTCGCTTCGCTTCGGAAACATTAAAACACACATGAAACCAAAAAAAAAAAAAAAAGTAGCCTATGTTCATCAGGGACAATGTCGGCTTCTAATGGAAAAAGAATTTTTAAAATCGGTCCAGTAGTTTCGGAGCCTATTCGAAACAAACAAACAAACAAATCTTTCCTCTTTATAATATTAGTATAGATGATTTATGCTTTAAATATTTTACATTACTTATGTTGATACATTACTTTACTACATAGTATAAAACAAAGTCGCTCTCTCTGTCCCTATATCTGTCTGTCCCTATGTATGCTTAAATCTTTAAAACTACGCAACGGATTTTGACGCGGTTTTAAAATAGATAGAGTGATTGAAGAGGAAGGTTTATATGTATAATAACATCAATTAAATAGTGGAGAAATCAATAATAAATTACAGTTTCCGAAGCGAAGCGAGGGCGGGTCGCTAGTATGTTGATATAGAAACAGTTTAGTTTAGTTAGCTATATCAGCATTACCCTAGCGTGTAGGTGAGCTCTCGGGGTTCAAATCGGAGGTGTTGCTAACACTGGCCCTAGTAAGAGCAATGCTTCGCAGAATCTACCACCGGATCGGATACACGATCCACTGAGAAGATCCGGCGAGAAACTCAGTGGGCTGTGTCTGGTGGGTTAGTTTACTCGCCGAGCCCTTCGTCGCAAGCGACAGGTTTGGCGAGGAATAGAAATCTGAAAACGATTCCAATTCATATTAAACTGAACTGAACGATGTGAACATGTGAGCTATGTAAAATAACTGAAATTATTGCGTCCTAGTTAATGTGACTATATTTACCGTAAGCTTGTTTTTTCAACCTACTTATTTTTAATTTTTAGTGATTTTTAAAGATTTTTAATGCTTTTGCATTTTAGGGAAATTTAATGGCAATGTCATGAATTAAAGACGTTTAAGCTCGCGCTTCGTAGTTTTTAACCGATTTCAAAAAAGGAGGTTCGAAATTTCGACTATTAGAAATTTTTGTCAGTGAACCGATTTTGTTCCTTGACCTTCTTCTCATTTAGTGGACCTATCTATCAAAGTCTGACCAGTGGTTTCTGAATTAACTTTAATAATGCATATTTAAACGACTCCGATTACATTGGTGATATTTCAATTCATATCTATTTCATCTCATTTCATTGTATTAGAAATCGGTTTTTATGTTAGAATTTTCTGTAATGTTCTACTGAATTAACAACGTTTGTTGGCTCTCTTTTATCCTTTGTAAAATAAATAAAACAATAAATATTCAATTTTACAAACACGAGAAAATTTATTATTGCAATGTCTCTTTGTTTTTGAATGATATGACAAAGAATAATACCTCACTTAAACAGTTTTGGATCGCGTTTATTAATAAAAACATTTCGATTTATATTTAAAAATACCGAACATAATACTCGTGTTCAACGGTACGATAACGCGGGGAATCCTTGACACGCAGCGTACGAATGATTTTCATTTTATCATACGTTCATTCGACCTTTGTAGAGAGAGGTGCCGTAAAGATGTTTACGCTCACCAACCCTTCAACGCCTTATGTTTACGCCCGACGCTTGTTTACGTCTACGGGTACGTTTACGTTTCTTTATGAATTTCATTACGTCATGAATAACAAAGAGACGCTCGATTTTTTTTTCTCTCTCTCCCCGACATGTCTTTGTTTGGGGTGTCGAAATAATGTGTTTCGGGAAAATGTTTTGTCTGCAATCTATCTTTGAATATATATATCGACGCTTGAAAGGCAAACATGACTAAGCCACAATGCGTGAACTTTACAGTAGACTAATTTAAAGTTGAAATACCTGAAAAAAAAACTATTTTAACGAATCTAGCTGTAGGATTGAAATTATTTTAATAGACCTAGAAATATATTTTTTTTGCGCATCGAATATGGTTATTGCCTATCATTTATGTACAAAGCAGTTATTGTCGCTTAGTCACGTTTGCCTTTCAAGCGTCGATGTGTATTGTTCGACTCCAAACACGTTGTTCGGGACATTTATCTATACTTTAATATTATAAAGCTGAAGAGTTTGTTTGTTTGAACGCGCTGATCTCAAGAACTACTGGTCCGATTTGAAAAATTCTTTCAGTGTTAGATAGCTCATTTATTGAGAAAGGCTATATGTGCGAAATCTAGTGGATATTTAGTTAAACAACAAAATCTTTTATTCTTTAAAAAAAAAAAAAGTATATTTTACATGTACATTTTATATCTGTCATTTATATTTTATCATTTTACCTTTGTAATTAAATGTGCGTTTTGATTTGCTATTAGCATCAACAGTTCGATGTTTTTAATTGAACTTCGATTAAGCTTACTCCATTCAAATAGCTGAAGAAGATTTTTTGTTATGATATTTTTTCCAAACTTGAAACTATAAATGGTTCTCCTGTAACGTCGCGAAAATGTCGCTTAAACCAAATATGTATTTACCGATGGTAGGACGTCTTGTGAGTCAGCACGGGTAGGTACCACACCCTGAACCAACTTGGAGAAATTGGTGGTCACTGGAAAGGCAAGCGACCAAGAGGCAGGAACCCAACCCGTTGGACGGACCAGATTTGTGCAGCCCTTTATACCACAGTGCGCGATGCTCTGCACTCAGCTGCAGATAGGAACAGATGGCGGTGCGTTATAAAAAACAAACTGTTTCAAGGCCGTGATCACGACCCTCAATAATGAGGAAACTGACGCAAGGAGGAGGAGGACCATACCCTGCCTAGAAGTCGTGAAGCAGTAATGCGTTTTGGTTTGAAGGGTAGGGCAGCCGTTGTACTGTAAAAACTGAGACGTTAGAACTCATATGTCAGGGTAGGCATTTACGTTGTAGATGTCTATGGGCTCCGGTAACCACTTAACATCAGGTGAGCCGTGAGCTCGTCCACCCACCTAAGCAATAAAAAAAGGCTTTCATCCCTCGATATGTACGTCTAGACTTGCGAAAACCGAAGAGAATACTAATTAAACCACCGTTTGTCTTAACAAATAGAAAACTCAAGAACAATGTGCCAAAACCATCTTAAGCCGCATATATTATTTATCTTTGATAAGTTCCCCGCCTGGGATTCCAGTGTGCAGTATGAAAGACAAACATGGAAAGTGCAGAATGAAACTTTTGCTGCCTCAGATCGATTCGAACAACTTACCGGCTTGAGTGTTACGAAGTTTGACTTTGTCGTTTATTAGCTTCCGAACAGATTTGACTTTAAGATAGTGATGGAATCGGTATTCTGTTAATAATCAGCAATATAACTGTCAAATATAATCTATATACTAATATATAAATCTACAGTGGTTTTTACGGATGTTCCGCTATAACTACTGAACCATCATTGATGACTGATTGATTGACTTGAAACTTGGTATATATGTAGAAAATACACGTACTTAATGGATAGGCTAATGTTTATATGAGTGTTGGACTCCCTACACCAGTTGCGGAGGCGTTAATTATGAGAATCTTTGTCCCCCACAAAGATTCTGAGAAATAATAATGTTAATTTTAAATGCCCAGCGAAGCGGACGGGTACAACTAGTTTATTATAAACATATAAATGTCACCTTTAATTATATAACCAAGAGTATGTAAAACATCGGATAAGGGGTAATAACCGACCGCTCCCGTGAATCTTTAAAGTTGCAAGACATGTAACACAACAAATCGTACACGGAGCCGATTGATTTATTTGACCTCGCACGTGACACGGGGCGGATTCGACCTCGTGACATAAAACCGTCTCATAAAACACATAAAACGCATCCGTATCGGAGCCAAAACGTACGGCAACATCCTTGAATGTTTCACCTGTCACAAATGGGTCACCTATAAATAAGAACGAAGCCGTAATGGTGTACTTTGGAGATAGAATTCTTGGAATAATAGGATTATACATTTAAAGTGAGTTGAAATGTTTTCAGTTTGGTGTTTAAAATGTTTTGACTAATGATCGAAATTCGGCCATAATTAATGACACCAGAAGATTTAGATTAGTTTTATGTTTTATATTTCCTTTTTCATTTTGACATTGACTCGAAGGCAGCTGATTTCGCGAATGCATCTACTATCGGATCGGAATCGCGACCCGCTGAGAAGATCCGGTGAGAGACTCAGCGGGTGACGTATGGGTTAGGTGGCACGTCGAACTCTTTGGCGAGTTGAAACGAGTACGGTTACCAGGGTATCTATGGTTTGGAGGTGTGGTCTCGCCGCTTGGCGAACCCGTCGGCCGGTCTCCGGACCGTCGAGGCGGTGCGCCCGGTCCTCGCGGAATGGGCGAACCGTGACCAAGGGCGTCTCACCTTCCGGTTGACGCAGATGCTTACCGGCCATGGGTGTTTTGGCCGGTACCTGCATCGCATCGCCCGGAGGGAACCGACGATGGAATGTCACCACTGTGACTGCGACGAGGACACGGTCGAGCATACGCTCGCATGTTGCCCTGCATGGCTGGAGCAACGCCGTGTCCTTGTCTCACAAATAGGACCGGACTTATCGCTGCCGACCGTCGTGGCCACGATGCTCGGCAGCGATGAGTCCTGGAAGGCGATGCTCGACTTCTGCGAGTACACCATCTCGCAGAAGGAGGCGGCGGAACAAGAGAGGGAGAGCTCATCCCTCTCCGCACCTATCCGTCGCCGCCGAGCCGAAGTGGGAATCGAATCTACAACCTTGGGCCCAACAGTCAAGGGCGCTCCCTCAAGTTTGTCAACACTACTGCAATTTCATTGGTTGCTATTTGCTTGAGAATTTCGATCAGGCGTTTTACTTGTTGCGAAGTGAACACCGTAATCTATTGGAATTACTAATGCAAACAGAACTGAGTCGCTTCCAAACATAAGTACTTTATAAACTTAGGCCATGGAGGTATTATGCCAAGGAGCTATACCGTTTTTGTCAAACGCGTCGTCTTCATTTCCGTCGTTCTTCATTTGAGTTCAGACACTCAAGAACATGAAAAGAACATTGAGATGGCGACAGAACAGGTAGACGATATGATACAATTCTATTTGTTACATCATCGGTAGTTTTACCAAGCACTGAAATAAGTGAAAACGTTTGAATGCACTGAACGCAATTGGCGTTTCCCGAATCGTAACCAATTAAACCAGATAGTAAAAAACTAACTTAATTTGTACCTTTCTTTTAATATTTTAGATGTCTCATCCAACTTCAATTATTGTCCTTTACAAATTCTTCGTAGTCTAATTAGTCTTAAGACCTTTTCTTTTTTGTCAACGACGAAAGCTACTCATAGTAGCATCAAAATGATCACTGACAAATTACTTTTGTTAATATCCGAAATTCTTATTGACATTCATAAGCGTTGTCCCGCATCGCAAACCGATATTTACTTCCCAAAGGGCTTGTTTTATCATGAAAATCGATTCCATACGCCACTCCATCCCAATATTGTGGTCTCGAATGTGGCCAACTTGGTCCCTTCGTTGATCTTTCTACGTCGGTGTGGAAGTTCCCAAAAGGATTAACGTAGTTCCAGCGTCATGTGAAATGAAATGCGGAATATTATGGAACTTTGACGTTATTGGAACGTTAATTGGTATGGTCGACTGGATTTTTTTAGAATTTCGATGATGTGAGTATACATTTTCCAACAGTGAAACTTGTGTTACGTTGATGTAACATTAAAAGAGCTTAAGCTTATTTCAAGTTGGCTGTCAATGTTGCTACATGTATTTTTTTGTTGTATTGCCCTTCTAGGCAGTCGATCATATGGCCCACCTCATGGTGAATGGTTACTGTCGCCCATGGACTTCAGCAATGCCAGTGGCAGAGCCAAGTCGCTGGCTATCGTTACCAAACCGCCATCTTGACCAAGCCGTTGCCTACCGTATATTAAAAACAATCTTGTAAACAAATCCTAAATTAAGTTTATACACATGAACATTTCAGCGCACACCAGTAAATTCAGGTATAGTACAAGGACCCAGTGCTGCTCGTAAAAACACAATTCCGACCACGTCAGATGGATTGATTTACGACACCCTAGTTTCGAGTGTTACTCAAACAGAAAAGCGTCGCCGAATGTTGAGCCTTTGTTTAGTAAATAAGATATTACCTTGGAGTATTCCAAGGGAATCCTTAAGAAAATATTTGCATATGCAGAAGGTAAACGACCTAATTGTTTTCTTTTTTACTATATCTGTTGAAGAAATAGTTTCTTTCACAAGATTTATTAACATAATCTCTTCAGCGTTTCAAATTAAGTTAAGAAATGCGTAGCCAAATGAACCGCCTCATCTATCCTGTCCCATTTAAAGATGTGAGTAAGATAAGTAAATTGTCTAAAATCTTATTAAGGAACTCTTCAAGCGACTGTTTCAAGGACTAATTTAATATTCTATCTTATCTTTAGGTTGGTCTTGTAAATGGACAATTTCTCGATATTAACACAAAAAATACAGTACCGAAAGATAGCTTTGTTTTAACAAATAAAAAGAGAGAGAGAGAGAGAGAGAGAGAGAGAAAACAATTTATTGCACACCAAAACACAATTTACATTCAAAAACAGTCAAAATTAGGATGATGTTGTCACTGCCTCGCTTTTGTAGTGCATCCACAATGTTTGCGACATTTCACGCCGAGACTTCTTTGCAATAATGCGGAAGAGAAGTGCATCGTTATTGCGTCGAGTCCGTGACAGTGGCAACAGTCTTCTGAAAATCATATCGAGCAAGATCGAGGGACTGCTGATTAATAGCCTTTGCAGCAAGCACTTAGAAGGAAAAAAAAAACAAATTTAATGATATAAAATGTATGTAATGATAGTTATGTGTTAGATTTTTTAAGTTACTAACATAGATTATAAGTAATTCTTACTAACAAAATGGTTATGTTTTTCAAAAAAAAAACTGAAATAAAGTATAAATAAATAAACAAATAAAAAAAAGCAGATACATTTGTACAATAAATAGGCTATGTTATCGCTAAAAGCGATCTCTTCCAGACAACCATTTAATTTACAGAAATTCTGGAAAATGTAAAAATACAGCAGGTATGTTGCGGTGTACTATAGTACTATTTTTTTTGGTACTATTTATTTTAATGTAATTGGAGCATTTCATCTCCAAAGGATAGCAGTGACATTCACTTTGCATCCATAAGAATCTCGAAAGCTTTCGGCAAATTTAACTGGTGATAAAGCGTCTTGTGAGTCAGTACGGGTACCTTGCTAAATTTCTGCCGAGAAGTAGTTTTGCGTTTCGGTTTGAAGGGTGCGACGGTAGTTATATTATAAAATTTAAACTTAGAATTCATGTCTTTAGAAACCACTAGGCGGCATTTACGCTGCTAATGTATAGGCTCCAGTAACACAACACCAGGTTGGTCGTAAGATCGTCCCATCATACAAGCATTAAAAAAATATATATTTGACGCTTTTAATGAATTCTCGTTTTTCGCGACAGTCTAGCATTGGTCTGTTGTTGATTAAATTTGATCCAATTGTTGTTTTATCAATGCAATTGTCATTTCGATTTAATCTGAGATGAGTGGCGCTCCTCTTGTCGTGGTGTTCGCGAGTTTTTCCTTCACCAGAAACATTGTGGAGTATATATTATATCATACATATAGCTTCACCGTATTGTGCCTTAATTAGGGCCTATGTTTGGTTTAAATGTTGGATTAGTTAAAAGAATGAAAATATCTCGTTGATTTATGAAATAAACCTTGCGATTCTTGCAAACTTTTGCAAATTAAATAACTTAATTAGGTATAAGCCACTGAAAATAAATTACGTTGAAGTCTTTTAACTAATCCAACAATTAAACCAAACTTAGGCCCTAATTAAGACACAATACAGTGAAATAATATGAAAACCTTTTCAGAACTTTGCTCGTTTGTTGTAATATAATTTAGTTTAATGCCAACATTTCTAAGTACCCTTGTTTCTGTATATTGGCATTATTTATTATATATATATTTTTAAATGTGGTCTAGGTGTTTCTTGTAAAAAACTTCTGATATGACCTTAAGATATAAGTTCTAAGGTCTCAGTATAGTTACAACGGCTGCCCCACTCTTCAAAAACGAAACGCATTACTGCTTTACGGCAAAAATAGGCAGGGTGGTGCTACGTATCCGTCCGGACTCACATGAGGTCCTACCACTAGTAATCACGGAAATTATAATTTTGCGGGTATGATTTTTATTACACGATACTATTCCTTCACCGTGGAAGTCAATCGCGAACATTTGTTAAGTACGTATTTCATTAGAAAAATTGGTACCCGCCTGCGGGATTCAAACACCGGCGCATCGCTAGATGCGTATGCACCGGACGTCTTATCCTTTAAGCCATGACAACTACAAAAAAAGGTGCAGTTAAGATGACAAAAATGCACTTTTAATAAATAAAAAATCAGTGACTTTCGAATAAATCCATTAACAGTATATGCATACAAACAAACTAGACTCTGTCACCTATGGTGTTTTCTTTATCACAGAAGCATCCGCATAATACCCTGGGAGGTGGTACCCGAACATTTCATTAATACAAAATGGATTCCCAGTCACTTGCTTGTTTTCGCGTCATTTGAATTCACTTAACAAAATTGGCTTAGGGTGTATTCAATTCGCGTGTTCGTTTCATTTTCCACACTGTTCGAAATAATTGGAACGCGGCTATGAATCATAAGAAGACCGCAGCGAAAATATATAAGTTTGTGCCACTATGTGACAGTGCTCATTTGGACATTATGTGCTAAGACTTTTTCATCGGTAAAAAAAAACGGTGTTTCCCGAGCGCTATGACATATCCATCTTCAAACGAGGCTTGTGGAGAGTACTTAAGAGTAGGCAGCGGCTTGGCTCTGCCCCTGGCATTGCTGAAGCCCATGGGCGAGGGTAACCACTCACCATCATAGCTCTAAATATATAGATGAATTCAATGCTTATCTTTTAATAAGAGACCATTAACAAAACGATAATCAAAACCACTTCATTCCATAACTTAAAAAAATGTATTGATATCAAATTGATGTTCTCTAGCCTGTAGCCTTGTTCACATACGAAACTCCAGATATACATAAGATCATTTGCCGGTGAAGGTTGCGACCTGAGGGGCGAAACTACACGGTGTGTTACTCTTTCTCTGGTACGCTTTATCGAACTGCTGTTTCTACGGAGCTGTAATTCTACACAGCAACCGGTTGGCGGTTTATCGCGTTTCGACCCAAATAGGCTTGTTTTGGTCCAGCTGAGTATACCGGGTATTAATGCGCACCGCCCAGGTAAACTGACGGGGTGCTATACGGAAATTACTTCCATAGAGTCGGAGCCCACTGAGTTTCTCGCCGGATCTTAGCGGGTCGCGTTTCCGATCCAGTGGTAGATTCTGCGAAGCACTGCTCTGGCTAGGTCTGTAGCGTTAGCAATGTCCACAGGTTAGAGCCCCGTGAGCTCACCTACTCGCTCGGTGAAACTAGTGTGAACCCTCGAGGTCACTAGAATAGGTAGGAAAAAAAAGAAGTAGAATCATCGATTATCACCCCGATGACTCCGTCAGGCGACCGTCGTCAGGGAGAGCATCGCGTCTTGTTCTCCCTACCTTGCGAGAATCGGGCGTCGGACGAGAGTTGATTAGAAAAATATACTAGTGAAAATTTATTACAGTAGTTCGTCTAATCAGATGACTTTGAGAAGATGCACCGAATCCAACTCCGAACGGCTTGTGTCACAAGAGACTGAAAGAAAATATTACGCATGTGTACAGTTAGGTGTTCAATTAGGATTGTTCATTATTTAATATTCCAACGGGTCGCTGAAGTCTGTAGTAAAGTTAATTGTAATAAGTTTGATAGTTGAGTAAATAAAACAAAGTTTCAATATTTGTAGTAACCGTACCGCGCCTTTGGGTATTTCCTCGGCTTCCAATGCTCATGATATTGTTTGCTTTCATCCATATGTTTTGTTTGGTCTCCGTTTGATTGTTTCCCGTAAGATTGAGAAAGTTACTTTCCGTTTTCTTTTATAATTTCATAGCATTTTGATTTAATATTGAGAAATACTGATTATCAGTTTAACTTTCCGACGTGTTTCTTTGGGCGCTAAAATACTAACTCTATGGTTATCTTCTTAAAATTAAGCTTGGGAATTTAGTGAAGTATTTATCACAATAGCCCTGGAAATTAAATCAACGTTGGTATTTTTATTCACTTAGATGAGCAAACAATAGCCCATCAATCTGCCCAATGGTTTTCCGAATCCAGTGAAACTTGGATGACCCTGTTCACCCTGAGGCTGATAACTCAAAAGTATTGTTTCGAATCTCCGCGTTTCTATTGTAAAATAATAGACACTAGATGATGACCGGTTTGTTTTTGATAAAGCCATCTTGTTGTATCTTTAAAGCGTATAGTTGCCCTTAATTAAGAAAAATAGTATTATTATTCGCCAATAGATGTCGGGAAGAGTTGATTATTGAAAACACGAATAAAACAACATTTTCTGAAAATAAATCGTAGCTAGATCGATTTATCGCCCCCGAAATCCCCTGTATACTAAATTTTATGAAAATCGTTAGAGCCGTTTCCGAGATTCAGATTATATACCTAGTCAGGTCACAAATTCTGTCACATGTTTAATGTAAAATAATTGAAACAAGTTTATTTATTATGTAACTATTCATATACCAAAATGAATTTAACAAAACATAGATTCTTATGACACTAAAGTTTATTCAAAATGACCTCCGTGATTTTGAATACAGGCCTTCAATCTGCGGGGCCAGTCGTCTATCGCAGCATGAACGAGGTCCATGTCAATATCGGCGGCTGTCTTAATTAAGGATGTCTTGAGTGACTCCAAATTGGGATGAGGCTTTGAGCACGCCTTTTCCTCCAAGTTTTGCCATATCTTGTAATCTAACGGATTCAAATCTGGACTGGAGGAGGGCCAGTCTTCGTGCCGGATGAAGTCGATTTCACGCGCCGCCAGCCAGTCTTGTGTGCTCTTCGCTCTATGAGCTGGCGCCGAATCTTGTTGGAATACCCCGTGCCTGTTATTGAACATGGTATGAGAAACAGGTTCCACAAGGTTCGTCAGGACTGTATTTTGATACACAACTGCATTCGTTTTTACACCTTTCTCACAAAAATGTACCTCTGTTAAGCCCCAATAAGAAACTCCCAACCATACCATGAGCGAGGATGGAAAATGACCTCGTTGGACACGCGGAATACGGTTGCTCGCTTCTTCACTACTGTGTGTGTACACCTTATCATTTTGTTTGTTGTAGCTCTCTTCTACGGTAAAAAATTGTTCATCCGAAAAAAGAATTTCCCGATATTTTTTTCCCGCGTACCGCTTCAACAAAGCGCGGCATCTCTTCAGTCTCAGGTCCATTAGACGAGCATTCAAACGATGTCCTGTTTTTCTTCGATATGCCCGAAGCCTTAAGGCTTCATTTAAGACCCTTTTCACCGTGGTTCTGCTTAACCCCATCTGAAGGGCCAACAGTTTCTGCTTACGTTTGGGATTTCTTTGAATTCGCGCCTTCACAGCTTTTATCACTGCTGGAGTCCTAACAGACCGAGGGCGACCACTTCTTGACCTGTCATCTACACTAGAGTCTTCATTGTATCGTTTGATGGTACGATAAACGAATCTTTTGGTTATATTCAAATTTTTCAGTATGTTAAAAATTTGGATTGGCGCGTAACCGCAACGATGCAACGCAATAACTGCAACACGGTCTTCTTTAAGCGTCCTCTCCATATTTAAAAATGAGTAAAATTCTAAAAGTATACATTTTTATTTTCATGAACAATTCGAAATTCGAATTCAATAAACTTTTTTGTGGCCAGCATTCTAAAAGAAAAGTTTTTACTGTGTGACAATACTTATGACCTGACTAGGTATATATATATATATATATATTAAAATACAAGAATTGCTCGTTTAAAGGTATAAGATAAGATAATAATAAAATTGTAGAATAATAGAAAAGTAGAAAGTATATTTCCTTACTTCTCGTATTCTACATCGCCGAATCGTATCCGGCTGCGAAACAGATTTCACAGTCTGCTGTGATTGATTTACGGTGCGGAAAATTCGAAACGACAGATGTGTCGGGGCGGTAAGCAATTTATTGTGAACGATATCGGACGCATCCTATATAAAATGTAGGTCGCCTTTCTATTCGGAACCGCTGCCTTGTATACATCACCAAATTAACGTGTTTTGTAAAAGGCTTCTGGAAAATGCATATAAAGTTTTCGGACAAGTCTCTGAAGGTATCGTTATAAGTTTTCGCGTGTTTGAAAGAATTCACTCGTGGTAATGAAAACTGTCAAATATTGTTTTCTGTTCCAAAAATTCTAATTCCATTCCATTAAATTATCGTGATAAATTCTCAGAATTGTAGCAAATCTCCACAACAATAATAGTATGTATCTTAAATGATCGCCCCTAAACATCTAATTGAAGGTTCATCATCATTATCATCATCATCATCATCATCATCATCATCATCAATCAGCCTTTATCTGCCCACTACTGGACATAGGCCTTCCCTAATGCCTTCCACATAATGCGGTCCTCCGCCTTCCGCATCCAACGACTTCCCGCCGTGCGCACTAAGTCGTCAGTCCACTTAGTTGGAGGACGCCCCACGCTCCTGGTACCCATCCGTGGCCTCCATTCGAGGACTTTCCTCCCCCACCTGGCGTCGCTGGCTCGACAGATGTGACCGGCCCATTGCCGTTTCAGCCTGCTAACTTTGAGAGCTATGTCGTAGACTTTGGTTCTCCGTCGAATTTCTTCGTTCCGGAATTGAAGGTTTATAAGCTAGAATAAATAAGGTCTACTTTGCCTCTTACGTAACCACTTTATATTTAGTCGGATTCCAAAATAAGAAATGTGCGGCGTAATATAAAATGCTTTTATTACATAATCGCAGTAACTAAACTTCAATAAATTTCAAAAGTCCATGAAAACAAAAACAGAATGTGTCAATGTCGCACTCAAATAAAACTGGCAAGAGGATCTCATTGATCAGATAAAACGAAAATAGTTTTATGAATAACGTCCAATGTACAAGGTGACAGATGATTTCCACACATTCTTTATTGCCGAAGAATAGGGACCAGAACAGATAGTGTCATGCGCAGACTACCAAAAGGTGTTGGTAATATCGTCTTTTCGCATTAAAAGTGTACAATTTCGAAAAATATTCGAAATTGAGTTAATATGCGGAATCATTTTGTATCACCGGTATTTTTCTCATAAATACTGTCAAAAGAGCGTAGTTTAGTTTTAGTTGTTTTTTTTAGTTTACCTATATTTTGAGTATACTATTAACAACATTAATACATATTATCTTACTTTAAAAGACTGATATTGTAACTGGTAAAAAAAAAAAAATAAATGTTGCAAAGATGATTAATATTAAAAATATCACAATATGTTAAACCTTTAAAACACTCTTCTGTAAAATTAGTAAGTTTTGAGAGTATACAGTTTTAATGCGAGAAGACGATATTAGTGAATTGTATATTTCCTGCGTATCAGATATGTTGTAAATAGTTTACTGAATTATAATTACTTTATAATTGGATCTGAAATGGAAGCGGTTGTCGCGTAGACCCCTTTGTTCGACTCTTGTATTTTTAATACGCTTTTATTAGCTTCAGACGTATGTATATAGTATGTAACGGAATCTTTATACATGATTTTGACCCCCTTCAAAACGTCGGATTAACTCGAAATTTGGCATACTTATTAAGGACCGATGACAACTCAATAATTAAAAAATAGTTGAAAAAATTTAAGTAAAAAATTAAAAATAAATAATAGTTTAAAAACACTAAAAAAATACGTTATTTAGAAAATCCAACTAAAATAAAACAAAAATAGATCTTAATAAATTAGAATTAAAAATAGTGTAAGAAAAAAATATTTTATTGTAAAAAAAAAGCGTGGGGTGCATGGTATCCATCAATAGTTATAATATATAGGTAAATATAATATTTTATAAACAGATATAAGTAGAAGAATTATTTTAATAAAATGATATCCTAAAGAGCACTCTACGCTTTTTTATTATTGCTATTGCTATTAAGTTCTATTTTATATTTCTTAGTGGGATTTTCTTTAAAAGCGTATTTTTTTAGTTTTTTTAAACGATTATTTATTAGAATGCTGTATTTACTACTTTTGAATGCAACGAACATAATTTGTAACTGTATATAGCCATAATCTATCATGAAGCAATCACGCGTACTGATGGATATGTCAAACTGCGTAATAAGCACAAATGGTTTGACCTTATATCTTAAGAATTATAGTGTTATTTATGCTGCGGTGACTACAAGCTTCGGTGACCATTTAATGACATATGGGTTGTGAGATTGTCTGCCTGTCCAAACAATAGTGGACATAATTTTTTATTTCTTCTTACTCGTACCCCTCTTGACAGAGTCATGATTATCGTGAAGCACTGGAGTAAGACATATTTTGTCTTCTTTCTGACGAAGCATGTTGCGGATAATAACATGTACTTTTAGGTTAGGAATATTGTGTTCTTTTTTTTATTACTTGAATTATGTGATTTATCTATCATTAAATTTTAAATAACTGCTGTAACGATTTGTAATAAATATAGCGGCGTGGTCTACAATTAACATAAAAATTACTTAATACATTCTAATGCAGTTGTTTTGTCTTCAAACAAGATCTGAAAATAGTCTTAAATGGTAGGCGGCAGCTATGCTACTTACTATTAATGCTCACGTCTAAAAAGGTAATAACAAAACTTTATTTTTTTGATCATGTTAAGATGAAGTGATTACTTCGTGACAATAACATGTCAACTTTTCGCAAAACACATAACAAGAGTTATATTTAGGTCTGATATATTATCTGGTCTGACCTTTAATTCAAAGTATTTTGTCGTTAATAACAATAACACAAAATGTCGCGGGTGGTCTAATTTATCTTAATTAAAACTAACTGCGACTAAAATTTATTTTATGTTGTGGAAATTGCGTGATTTAGAAGCACAAAAAAGGCCTGTTTAAGAGAATAAACTCTACTGTTAAAATATATATTTTACATAAATTAATTAATTATTCGTCATTCATTTAAAGTCGTCGTGGCCTAACGGATAAGACGTCCGGTGCATTCGTGTTGAAGCGATGCACCGGTGTTCGAATCCCGCAGGCGGGTACCAATTTTTCTAATGAAATACGTGCTCAAAAATGTTTACGATTGACTTCCACGGTGAAGGAATAACATCGTGTAATAAAAATGAAACCCGCAAAATTATAATTTGCGTAATTACTGGTAGTAGGACCTCTTGTGAGTCCGCGCGGGTGGGTACCACCACCCTGCCTATTTCTGCCGTGAAGCATTAATGCGTTTCGGTTTGAAGGGTGGGGCAGCCGTTGTAACTATACTTGAGACCTTAGAACTTGTATCTCAAGGTGGGTGGCGCATTTACGTTGTGGATGTCTATGGGCTCCAGTAACCACTTAACACCATCCACCCATCAAAGCAATAAAAAAAAAGGATTACTTTAATATACCAATTTATAAATAAGTGTAGTGATAGCGCGTATAGGCTTACAAATGCGAGCGGGTACCTCAATCCTATCTATTTCTGACGCAAAGTCATTCGTTGCGGTTTCAATAATACAGCAGCCCGTCTTCTTCTTTTTCTCCACCTTATCCCACTAGGTGGGGTCGGCACAGCAATTTGTTCTCTTCCATTCTCTTATATCAGCCGTCATCTCAACACTCACTCCTCTCTCTCTCTCTCTCTCTCTCTCTCTCTCTCTCTCTCTCTCTCTCTCTCTCTCTCTCTCTCTCTTATATCGTCATTCACACACTCCATCCATGTCTTCTTCGGTCGACCTCTTCCCCCTCTCTCTCTTCTCAATGATAAAGCAGCCCTTGTTCCATACAATTGAGACTGCCTAAATTCTGTTCCAAATTAACATCCGTCTACCTGTAAAAACGACATAAAAACCCGTTGAGGATATCCGAAGATACGTGTGAACAAATAGACAGAGAGAAAACAATTCAATAAATCCTTGGTTTATGTTACATTACTCTTCTTTACCCTCTGTCTATTTTTATTACTTCCCTACTGTGTATTGTAAATATATTATGTATGTAATACATTGATATTATATTATTATTTCTTCATTTCTGTTGTTCGGGAACATTTGTAAGTGTTTCCTTAGAAAAAAAACCAGTGTAGTTGCATCGCTTGATACGACTAATCTGGCCTTTTTGCCCTTTAGGTCATGATGTCCACATATCTTCAATGTTCTCAACGTATCTATAACCGCGTAACACCAGCTAGACCGTAAACATAGATTTTAAGAAATTAATAATATCCCTACCTACGTGTTGACATAAAAAAATCGAGGAAAAATAATTTCCGAATATCACGTAAAATCCCAGTAAAACCAATGTTGTTTTTAAAAAGAAACACTCACAGACGATCTTATCAATTTGTCAACAACGTAATTACATGAATTTACAACGCGATACCAATTTAATTGACTCTCAATAACAAACTTCTTACAGCGAAATGATAATCGACAGTCAATATTTTTCGCTTGGAACCTTGAATCTGTTTATTGGGCATCACTTATCTAATTTAGTCCTAAATCACACATAACTTAATGAAGAATTTGAGGAAAAAATACATAATCAAGTACGATGGGTCAACTAATTAGTTCGCGAGTAGATACTTATTATCTACTACTAGTAATTATTATGTTGTTTTTTTGCCAAAAACACGGTTTCAAGATAAACCGAATGTGTCAAAACCCAATTACGATTATCGGTTTCTTTTGAAAGCCGGTATGAGGAAAAATGCGTACTGGCAACGATCTCTAGATGGGTTTATGGACACCGGGTACAATGAACTGAGCTAAGGTGCCGGGTGGTGCGATGTTGATAGAAACAAGACCACAGAAACACCCCGAACATTTCCTTAAAGAACTCCTGGTGTTAAATCGAATTTCAAAAACAAATCCCTAGGCTCCCTATTCGGTAGGCAGCGGCATGGCTCTGCTCCTGGCATTGCTGAAGTCTATGGGCGACGGTAACCACTTACCATCAGGTGGGCCGTACGCTCGTCTGCCTACAAAGGCAATAAAAAAAGGCTAGTCTGCCTAGACGGGCAATAAAAAATAGCCGAATTAAAACGAATCCAAAAATTGTAACACGTGAAACTAAGGAACATGTTTAAATCGTAAATTATCCTTCCTCAGATTCAGATTAGTTTTCGGATAGTTTTCAACAACGTTACATACGTTACATAAATTGTTTGTTGGTTCGAATTAAACTAGCCCGAATTGGGTTCGATTTTACTAGCAAGCTTTTCCACAGTTCGTATCTCCGGAGACCGTCGGAATGAAAAATTCTAGCCTCAGATTACTTCTGGGTGTAATACAATAAGTACATGCGTGTACTGTTTGAATTGGATTTTTTTCACAATTTCCTTTGTTTAATGTTTTTGCGCGGAATCCTGATTCGTTTTCTAAAATGAAATAAAAAATCCCGCCATAATTGGTTTAAATTAGCTAAAATAAGCAGAGAAACAAAATAAAACGTATTTTGGAATTAAATGAGCTACTGTACCAAAATACTTTCATATGCATTTAGTAGAAACCTATTACGAGTATTTTTATATGACGAACACACACTTCAATTTTATTTATTTGTATGTTTAGATAGATGCTGTTTTATTAGCGGCAGTTTTATTAGTGTTATGAGCCTGTACTATCTGCTACAAAGAAGTAATGTGTTTTGGTTTGAATGATGGAACAACCGTTACTTAAATGGATGGACGAGCTCACAGCCCACCTGATGTTAAGTGGTTACTGGAGCCCAGAGAGGTCTACAACGTAAATGCGCCACCCGCCTTGAGATATAAGGTCTCAGTATAGTCAGAACGGCTGCCCCCACCCTTCAAACCGAAACGCATTACTGCTTCACGGCAGAAATAGGCAAGGCGGTGATACCTGCCCGTCCGGACTCACAAGAGATCCTACCACCAGTAATTACGCAAATTATAATATAATTTTGCGGGTTTGATTATGCCCCCGATGTCTTCATTATTTATTGACATAGTGAGGGTATCAAACTTATAATTAATAACAATAATCAACATAAGAAATCATTTTATTGTTAATTAATAAATTTTGGGACCATTAATCGAAATAAAAACCGCTAACCAATATTATTAACACACACCCTGAGCTCACTCACCCATCATAGACGACTTCACCCAACTCTGATATCAACTCTGATAACTTATGTGTGTTAACTTTTATTTTATAAATAATATTTGTTGTAAATCTTACACACTGTTTAATTAGCAATAGTGAATAATAGGGCCAACGTTTCGCTTAATTACTTGATAATCTGAAAAATGCTCCAGATTTATATACACAAATACTTATAATAAGTCGGGATACTTATAATATTGAGTGAGCTCGGTTGGAGAGTTGTAGTATCATGTAGTCCTGACCTTATTTATACCTTCGCATTTACATGTTTGAGCCTCTACAGAAGATAACTTTTCGCAGTTTCGCAGACCTAAAAAATCACCACAAGCTATGATATAAAACGGCTCATATATGTACAATATATTATAAACAAACGTAAATAAAACATGATAAAAATGTTATCTTGAATTTCGATGTTAGAATTCGAAAAAACATTTTCGGCGACCAAAGAGTTTGTGCCCATTTAGAATCTGGAACAAAAGCGACGATGCGCTTAAATCGCTAAATCTTCAGAACGCTAGAAGACGTCTTCCAAACAGCCTCAATGAAGCAACAACTTGTTAATTACCGCGCACAACACTCGTCTGTGATTCACGACAAATCACCGGTCCTTGCCAAAGCTGACCGCACCGCCTTTAAACAATCACGCCTGCTCCGATTATGTTTTCAACTCATTAGGAACTGCCCTATCCCCTGGTGACGTCAGTCTCAGCGGTGTTAATGTCGCCGCTGAAACGTTATACTCGGATTTAATGATCCCATCTGGGAACGAGCGGCGAAGCCTTGACCTTACCTTTCCATATTTTAATTAGTTCCCGATGGCGATTGCCAGGTTAGTAAAGAAGTTTTGTTTCTTAAATACCAATTAATTCTAATTGGTGCCTGACATTTGGAAACAATATGTCTGTTTTCGAAACGTCATTCACTAAATCACACTTTCACAAGGTCACAATGAGTTATCACGTCATTACGGATCCTTCCGATACGTTAACGGTGCTTTTAGGTACCTCAAGCACCGGTCACCGTCTTCGTCGAACCCGTCGCTTGCGACGAAGGGCTCGACGACCGAATTTACCCATAGACACAGCCCACTGAGTTTCTCGCCGGATCTTCTCAGTGGGTCGCGTTTCTGATCCGGTAGTAGATTCTGCGAAGCACTGCTCTTGCTAGGGTCGGTGTTAGCATCACGCCGGTTTGAGCCCCGTGAGCTCACCTACTAGCTAAGGTTACGCTGAAATAGCCTCCCAAGGCTATCAGCTTAGGTAGGAAAAATAAAAAATAAAATGAGTTAGTTATATTAAATCGTTTCTTGAATTAGATTCGCTGTTTACAAAATCTACGCGTATGCATGTGTATAAGTACCGAACTAAACATGATACGTTGAGGAAGCCATAAGGAGTACAGCGGCAAGGCTATACAGAAGCCTGTCATATCCTAGCAAGAACAAATATAAAAGTCATTGTGCATTTTTAATGTTGTATTTTTTTTTATTGCTTATATGGGTGGACGAGCTCACAGCCCACCTGGTGTTAAGCGGTTGTTGGAGCCCATAGACATCTACAACGTAAATGCGCCGCCCACCTTGAGATATAAGTTCTAAGGTCTCAGTGTGGTTACAACGGCTGCACCACCCTTCAAACCGAAACGCATTATTGCTTCACGGCAGAAATATTCAGGGTGGTGGTACCTACCCGTGCGGACTCACAAGAAGTACCTACCACCAGTATTTACGCAAATTATAATTTTGCGGTTTTCATTTTTATTACACGATGTTATTCCTTCACCGTGGAAGTCAAACGTCAACATTTGTTAAGTACGTATTTCATTAGAAAAATTGGTACACGCCTGCGGGATTCGAACAGCGGTGCATCGCTAGATATGAATGCACCGGACGTCTTATCCTTTAGGGCACGACGACTTGAAATGTTATATCAGTGCCACACTCCACTGGTGTTTAATGGGAATGTGGGCAGTTAAATATTATGAGAATACAAAAGTGGATTGGCCTCTTTGAGGCATGAGGTAGCGTTTGGTATTCGTAGCTGTAATGTCACGCTCCAGACTAGGGGTCATAAGTGCAGTATTTACGAGAGGAGCTTGCTTACAAGTTATGAACATCAAGATTCGGTCCGTCTCCCCAAAAAATAACGGGCTCAGCCAAAGATCTTTCGTAGTTGTATGAATATAGATCGCGACGGAACACTCTTTACAATAAATATCTATTAGCGCGTGATCAACTTTATTTGTAAGGTACTTCGAAGTGTTTGAGACGATCTCTTGCACTTCTTATTGCGATTACACCACCCGCTATTGGAGCAGTCCTACATATTTGGGAACACTACAGTCATCAATAGTGCGTTTCCAAAGAAATTTTGGTCATGTACCATATGGCTTTGGAATTGACTCCTCTGTACGTTGTATATTGAGCGTATGATATGTCCTTTTAAAATGAGTATTGAGGAGTTTTCTTGGTTGTCTGGCACGGACAACAGATGGTCCGTATGCTCGTCTGCTTAAAAGACGCGGGCGCACGCTACCCACACTCAAAACGGAAGCGCCCGGAACATAGATTATACACCCTGTCAAAAGACGGACATAGATAGTATAAACTATGTATAGCGAGCGGGCAACGGCCGCGAGAGTGACGTACAGGTCGGTTTGCTATATACTCCCCCTAGGTATTTAAGGTGAAAGATAAAAAAAAGCTTTAAAAAACATACTGAAAACCGATGTATTTTTATTTATACTAGAGGTCCCGCAGTAGTCGAAATTCGACTACAATTAATTGGAATTGTATGTTTGTACACTATTATGATTGTATTTTATACTTCTATAATCACAAATTTCGCCAAGACTACACTATAAAAAATATTAACAAAGACAAACCATATTCTATTCTCAATCTGACCACAGACGTCAAGAACAAAAGTTTGACAATAAATAGTATGCATGCGTGTGTGCGTCAAATACATGATATGTAGTGTGTGTAATGTTTTCTTTATTCATTTAATGTATCTTTTATGCATTATTTAAAAAAAAATTAGCATTGTGCACTTCTTCTCTATATTCTCTATAAGTGTGGAAAATTTTATACTCCTCCGTCCTCGCAATTTTCGTAAAAAGGGATACAAAGTTTTGCTTCACGTATTAATATATAGATATCCAAAAAGCACAAGAATATTCTTGTTCAAGTACTAACAGCTTCACAAAGTCGTCACAGCGTCGGGCCCTAGCCAAACAATACAGGTGCGACGACAAAGGCGCTCCCTGGGGGCATCTGAATGCATACGCCATGTCGGGAAGGGCGCACATCCATTATACCTACTCGGGAGCACGCCTACGTGTTTCGCGATGTGTCGAGATTTTTACACACAAATTTCGGTTCAACTTATGATTGATGGGCCTTGTTATCCAGTTGTTTGATGTTGCGAGTTCATTACAAATTTAATTTATGTAACTTTCTCAACAGATAAATCATTCGATGTTTCTAATAGCGTCGTGTTTGCTGTGTTAAATAAAATGGATAGCAGATTTTGTAAAAAAAATTAAAAAAAAATTTTAAATTGGTATTTGAATTGAAAAGATTTAAGATATGCACCTAGATTGTTTGAGATTTTGTAAACGAATTGATTACAAAAAAAATATCCAGCTCTTAAAAAATACATACAAATTTTTATTTTTCTTAAAACTAATTAATTATCTATTTTAAGTACATTCAATACTGTTCATGATTACCTACCTATTACGGGCACAATAACATTTAATGACATTACACTAGTAAACTATAATGTAGCCGTTGAATTAAATTGATAAGGTCAACAACCCTTAACTAGGCACGTGTAGTCCAAGACAATTTCAAAGGTAAACAAAAGAGAGGGAGCTTAAGAGCCCAATTTAGTGTTTGATTATTTTGACTACAGATACTATGACAATATCGAAGCTATTTTATTGCTAAGATGGGTAGACGTGTTCATGTCCTACCTAGTATTAAGTTGATTAACGAAACTAATGACCATCATAAAATAATGCCACCACCCGCCTTGAAACATGAGTTCTAAGTCTCAACTATATTGAAATCATACATGATGGCTATGACACTTCGCCGTAAAAATAGATTTGGGTGGTGGTACCTAATCGCAGAACTCTTAGGGTACAAGAATCAAATTATCTACAAAAGAATATATATATATATTACGTGAAGCAAAAACTTTGTATCCCTTTTTACGAAAATTGCGCGGACGGTGGAGTATGAAATTTTCCACACTTATAGAGAATATAGAGAAGTAGTGCACAATCCTAATATTTTTTTTAAATTATGCCTAAAATACATTAAATCAATAAATAAAAACATTACACACACTATCATGTATTTGACGCACACACGCATGCATACTATTTATTGTCAAACTTTTGTTCTTGGCGTCTGTGGTCAAATTGAGAATAGATTAAACATTGTTTGTCTTTGTTAATATTTTTTATAGTGTAGTCTTGGCGAAATTTGTGATTATAGAAGTATAAAATACAATCATAATAGTGTACAAACTTAGAATTCCAATTAATTATAGTCGAATTTCGACTACTGCGGGACCTCTAGTAAATACTAATTTGTCATAGTTACTCTTGTTTAGACGCCAAACGCGATCGTGATGCTCTGTAACAATTTCAAATAATTTAAGAAACAACTGAGAGCAGTACAGTACAACTCTCTAGCACTATCTGTATCGATATATGTAAAAGAGAATGTATGTGTGTATCTATGTTGATCTAAAACTCGAGAACCGTTGGCCCAAGTGATACGAACGTTTGCACATATGACCACCTGACGGACATAGTTATGTCAATGCCAGATAGGTGGCGCTGGTGGCAGTGATTTTTATTTTTAGAATCATAAGTCGAATTGATATTCGAAAAATATACATAATTAATATAAAAGAGCTTAGATGTCTGTATCTATGTTCACCTAACATTATCTTACGTAGCCAGTTTTCTGAAACGTCTTATGACTTTTATGTTTAAATATTTTATTGTTGGTATGACCTATTGTGAGTCCGCACAAGTAGGTACCACCACCCCGCCTATTTCAGCCTTGAAGCAGTAATGCGTTTCGGTTTGAAGAATGGGGCAGCCGTTGTAACTATACTGAGACCTTAGAACTCATATCTCAAGGTTGGTGGTGGTATACACGTTATAGATGTCAATGGGCTCCGGTAACCACTTAACGACAGTTGGGCTGTGAGCTCGTCCATCCATCTGTGCAATAAATAATTAAATATATATATATAAAATTGCATTTTTTTGCGGGCGAAGCCCCAGTCGCTTCTTGTATTATTATTATATAAAGAACATGCTGAAGTTCTTTATTTATGTGTCTCGCTCGGCGGCTGAGCGTAATGGGCTCTGCGCTCGACGCGGGAACGCCCGTCCCTATCCCGGGTCTGTTCTAAGTATATCGAATATGGATATGCCTTTTGAGGACATATCCATATATATGCCTCTTCTATATTTTTGTACTCCTACTATTGATTGTTATATTTAAACTCTCTGACTCCTAAAATAAAAGTATGTTTGTCTGTACAATGACGAAACAACGACAACTGTAGATATAGTCGTGGCCATGGAGATTTATTTTTTGGCTAGTTGTATTATTGTTTAAACTATTTACCGTAGTGAACGGCACTTAAGTAGAAGGTCGTGTTCACGAGTAGCGTATAAAGGACATAATTAACAGAATTATGGTAAAAGCTGTCTGACAGCTCATTCAAGACAAGTTGAAGTTGAAGTTGGTATGTCGGATAAAAACTTGTGAATTAACTTGATCGCCTTGTTATTATAGTAACTACTGATACTATCTTCTAGTGATTTGATTTCATGCTTATTCACATTTTTGGCATCTTATAACTAAGAAGAAAATCGATAGAAGTGAAACTTTTTTTTTAACAAACCTTTTCTTTTTCTTTTTTTTCCTACCTAACCAGTTCGGCGTAGCTTTAATAAGTAAATGAGCTCAACCCTGAAGACTTTACTAACACTAACCCTAGCAAGAACAGTGCTTCGCAGAATCTACCACCGGATCGGAAACGCGACCCACTGAGAAGATCCGGCGAGAAACTCAGTGGGCTGTGTTTGTGAGTTAATTTACTCACCGAGTCTTTCGTCGCGAACGACGGGCTGGATGAGAACGATGACCGGAAAACTTTCAGTACTTCGTAATCAACACATTTCATTAAAATTTTATGTGAATTATTTTACATATTATGTATATTTAGTGTGAACTTCGAACTGTAGACAACGTATGCGGTGAGTGAATCTAGGGGTTTGCCAGGGCCCTCCCCGAAGCGCGTCAGTAAGCCATTTTTATCAAGAATCCACTCCGCCGAGCGCGACCTACGAGGATCAACCGCACAGGTGAATAGGGCTATGTATTGTATTGTATATTTATTCTGTATTTTTTAAATACGAAAAGATTTACACGATTTTTTTAAATTTAAAATTCGGTTAAAAATCGAATCGGCTTTCCGAATTAGATTCCATTTCTGCCGCGATATATCGTTCTAATCTAAGTTCTGGCAATTCGTAACTTTTTTCATTGGTTTGACGGATGAATGAGCTTACTCCCCATTCGGTCTTGAGTGGTTACCAGAGCTCATTACTGGTCGTATGGTAAAAAATAACATTAAATAATTTTCTTTTTGACTATCATGTTTGTTCATGTATAATGTTTTATCAGGGCAGTAAGTCAAGTGGTTTTTTTTTATTGGGCCTGTAGGCAGACGAGCCTGCGGCCCACCTGATGGTGAGTGGTTACCGTCGCCCATAGACTTCAGCAATGACACAGGTAGAGCCAAACCGCTGCCTACCGTGTGACTAACAGGGATGATATTTGTACTATTTCGTATTTATTGATCAAATATAAAGTACACCTAGTGACAACTATATATTCGATATCTATGCAGTAACCCGTTAATGTTAGCGCAATCGTTATTCTATACAATTGAGACTGAAACCTCATGTCTCAAGACGGCATTTACATTATGTTTCGAACATCACAGATTGGTTTCAAACAATGTCCATGGGCTCCGGTAACCACTTAACACCAAGTGGAGCTCGTTCGCGCGTCTGTAATAAATAAATAGATCGGTACGAAATTCTGGAACTGTCTACCAATACAGTGTTCATTTTTCATTGCAAATTTAACAATACAGTTCTAACCGAACACTATCGAGGAAAGTTACATTGGTCGTGATCTCCAGTAGTGAGGGAATGATGATGGAGAAGAAGATAATATCGTCTTTTAGGTCGGTAAGCATAGCTATAGTAAGTGCACGGCACAGAGGTTATACAAAATTTAATTTGCTTAACAATGCAATTCATATAATTTACAAGAAAAGAAAAACTATTGTAAAAAATCCGCGTTAACATTAATCCACTTACTTTATGCGTTATTGTATAATTTTAAATTTAATATAATTTTGACAAACATCGAAGTGAAATTCTATAAGTCGAAAAATTAACATGGACAAAAACAATATATCAAAACTCAAAAAACCTATTCGGCTTATAATCAAGAAAAGCGTGTTTCGAAAAAAAAAATACATCTGACTCGCTGCCAACCCTACATCACCCTTCCATATTATTTCACTTGAGTTATAGCTAAGTACAGGGGCGTATTTCAGGGAAATTCGACTATTAGTTATATGTTCGGTTGTCGTGCAACACTGAGGTGCGGCTCTGGAGGAAATAGGTTTTACGTACGTACCTTCGTCGAAGGCAGACGAAGGTCTTATTTAAATGGTTTCAAGGTGAAATCGTATCGACGATGAAGCTTAAAGAGACATGTTACAAATGAGACGTTTACAATCAAACAGGCTTTTTTTCTATCGGTTTTGGATGAGCATAAATCATAGTTCGCTATGCGTTAAATCGTTACCGAAAGCCGTAGAGATTGCAAAGTGAATCGTAATAGTCTTATTTTTAATATTGCTGTATCCTCAGAGCGGGATTTTGGAATGCTTCAGGGCAAAAATAACTATGAAATAGGTATTATTTTAATTTTTTTCTGTTCTATATCAGTCCACAGACGTCCACTGCTGGACAAAGGCCTTACATAGACAAACAAACAAACATACTTATACTGAATCTATATTACAGTTTCTCGGAGGGTATCGCGAGTTATCTCGCTTTCTTTTTTGCTTCTTTCTTTTTCTTATACTATACCATTATGTCTTATACATCGCGATACACTCCGAGAGACTGTAACATAGATGCGGCATAAGTATGTTGGTTTGTCTATGAATATTTTTTCGATGAAAACACAGATGTTGTAGGTACATTGTTGTCGCGGTTTTATCTACCACGCAAAGAGCGTTCGGTGCGAAACGAAACCAATTTGGTGGATATCGGTTTCATAAACTATTTGCGCTTTCGGAATCTTGTCACGTCGACGCTCGTGTTGAGATCCTGCGATATTGCGTGCAACGATAAAAAGGCTTTTATAATATACGATACGATTGTGATATTATATCGGCTTGAAATGTCTCAAGTCGTTTTTTTTTTCTTCTTTCCTTTGGTTTCTTTTTTACGCGCTCTTTAATACCTTGTGATCCGTTTCGCGCTTATTTTTCAACTTACAGGAAAAGTATCTTATGGTACTGCTGTTATATTTAAAAAAAAAACGCCTCCTGAAATCAGAGAAATCGTGTAGTATTGAAATAAAAAAAAGATTAATGAAATCATAATAATGAGATAGCTAGTGTTATAAGAGATTTTATACAAATTAACCGATATTCCAAATCGCTCGTGATATCTTGTGTATTCGAACAATATTCGTATAGTCTGCTAGAGAAAGAGAAAAGCATGTTTTTAAGATTTAATTGCTAATTGATTCATAACGTTATCTTCATAGTATTATTTTTTTATGTAGGTGCTTGATTGAAAACACTTTTGAATTTCTTTACTCTGGTAATTAAATTAACTATAGTAGGTAATTAATTTCAATAAAATCAAATGTTTGCAAATGTTTGCAAAATTCCAAAAAGTCGTATCGGATGTTATAATGACATCCATTTCAAATCTAGTTTAGCTTCAAGACGAAGTATTGACGTGGTAATTATGGGTAGCTCAGAACTTCGATAAAGACATGACTACATTAAAATGGCTCATCGAATTATTGCACATAGTATAATTGATATGATAATTGAGGCCGTCAGCGCAAAAGTGGCCTAACCCACAATTCATATTCATGCTTATGTATTGCAATTTATTTAAAGCATAATAAATTTTGATGCAAAATCGGCCTATCCCTACTTTCAATACATAGACAACAGATGACTTTGTAAACATCATTTTAGCGCGTTTTTTTTTTGCTCACGAAGTATTGTAAAGGCAAATTCGAACCTCATTATCTCCATACTAACTATGGTTTTTTTTTTTTATTGCTTAGATGAGTGGACGAGCTCACAGCCCACCTGGTGTTAAGTGGTTACTGGAGCCCATAGACATCTACAACGTAAATGCGCCACCCACCTTGAGATATAAGTTCTAAGGTCTCAATTATAGTTACAACGGCTGCCCCACCCTTCAAACCGAAACGCATTACTGCTTCACGGCAGAAATAGGCAGGGTGGTGGTACCTACCCGTGCGGACTCACAAGAGGTCCTACCACCAGTAAACTAGCTTATATGGTAAGCTTAGGCCACTTTTGCGCTGACGGCCTCAATTTCTGTCTATATTTTCTTTATTGCCTTTGCTGGGTAGACGAACATACGGTTGATGTAAGTAGTTACCGCTTCTCAAGGATATCAGCAAAGTCCAAAAGTCGCTGTCTACTGATGAGGCTACCACAAACGTCGTTTTAGAATGGACATGTCCTAGCGCTCGCGAAACACCGTGGAAGGGAGTTCATTCCAGAGCCTGATGGTACGTGGCAGAAAAGATATCTCGAAACGCATTGTGGGTGAACGCAGCAGTTTCAGATATGGACGAACTCTGCTCCGGTGGCGGGAGGTGTAGTGAGTGGTAAAAAAACAGATGAAGGGTTCTTCTTGAACAATTACACTTCGGTACGTGAATTGAACCGAAAACATCAAGATAACTAATTGCAATGTTGAATTCCCTAATACGTCTAAGATGAGTGTTATAAAAGGATAAATGAACATTCAAAGATCCTTAGAGTTCTCCTCATCAAAGTTCAGAACATAACGTTCATTCACATTCTGTTTTCAAAGATTGCTAACACTATTAGATTGTTAACTGAGAAGATTCTACAAACCAGCTCTGTGCAACGGATTTTGAAATAAAGAACATTTTCATTTAAAATGTTCATTATGTTCAAAATGTTCATACAAATGTTTCATTAAAAAATAAATAAATAAAATGTTTTCCCGTATGGCGTCCAGCTCTATAACTAAAATAAAAGCTAATATAAAAAAAAATTTTCAGACAATAACTTTTTCTACCGATGTCCATAAGCGACTGTAATCAGTTTAGAAACCTTTGAAAGCAATAGCGGAAAACAAAAAATCTCAATGATATTCATTGACCATATGACCATATGGTCATGCGACACCTTCGAGCTACCACCATTTCCCTAACAGCCTTAAGCATTCGTGATATCTTATTTTAGATACTTCCGTAAAATAATTTGTTTCAAATTAGGAATCAGGCTTACGACATGTAACTAGTTTTTTTTAATAGTAATTAGAAGATACGGGTCTCCTAGAGTCACTACTACTTGCTTGCGGCTTTCTTACCGATTTTCCAATCTAATTCATTGGATTTCTCCCCTTATTTATTACCCCCAGTACTGGCGTGGTAGCACCTCCCCAAATTCAAATTTAGCAAATAACAATTATTACACTTTTAACAACTTAGCTTTAATATCTTAATCTGTTTTATACAGCCTTTAATTAAGTATGATTTACACGTACTTACCTACCGACTTAAATAACTATCTAGCACAAGTAAATTAAACAATAACATTTTCACAAACGACAAATCGATTTAATGAATTATATTTACACCAACCACCGTTCAAAATCTCATTTAAAATCGATTAATCTCGAATGATCATCGAATTAAAGTGCTCTTGACAACATCAATTAAAACGACATTCAGTCGAGTCGATTTGATTTTAATCGAGATGTTTCGAATTAACATTCGATAACGAATATTTTGATGTTTCCGGATATTGATAGCTCAGGATATGCATATTCAGATGTGTAATTAATTTTATTCGATTGGTTGCTTTCGTGTATTTTGTGGTCGGTAGTTGTAACAGTTAGAAAATTCAATTTAACGCGAGCCACTGTCGACTGTAGCTACTGCATGTCCTATACTCATGCCTAGTAGTAGAAAAACATCTCCGTAATTGCCTTATTTTTTCTATTCGTCCCTTTCTCTAATATGCCCTTAAATTTAGTTACGGTAGGGCGCGCTCTGAGTCCGCACGGATGGCTGCCACCGTCCTAATTATTTCTGTTGACAAGCAGTCCTGCGATCTAGTCCGAAGGATATCCGATAGAATATCCGTATAAATATAGTATTGAAACATCGACCTCATCTCTCAAGGGGAGTGGCATTAACTTTCTGATACATAACTATTAGTAATATAGCAGCCGTTAAAGAAATAATTTTGGATTAAAGTTCGTCATTTTCAAAGTGAGTCGACGAGTAAATTAACCCATAGATACAGCTCACTGAGTTTCTTACCGGATCTTCTCTGTGGGTCGCGTTTCCGATCCGGTGGTAGATTTTGCGAAGCAATACTCTTGCTAGGGCCAGTGTTAGCAACACTTCGGGTTTGAGCCCCATGAGCTCACCTACGTGTTAGGGTGAAACTGAAATAGCCTCTCAAAGCTATGAGCATAGGCAGGAAAAAAATCAAAGTGAGAAGCACGAAATTCCTTACACCCACTTCTCGGCAAAAATAAATATACACGTATATCGACTTTTTTCGGGTGTATTAAAAGGTTAAAAGTTTTAATTGGGAGATTCGTCACCTTTGAATTAATAAATAAAAAAATTTAATATTAAAGCCATTTCTATACATTTTTGGAAAAAAAACCATACAAGAACTGGTATAATTGCTTTATGAAATGAGCAGTTACAAAGTACTAATTACGTCAAACAAGAAAGGCATTTCATACCCTTTACAGCCTTAACAAAAACCTACTGGATGAATTTATTACGAAACACAAAAAAAGGAAATGAAAAATCCGTGCCCGGCTCCACGATAGACCGCGACAAAATTACTTTCATTTTTTTGGCAACACACTCTCGGCCATGTTACCCTCGAAATCTTAAATTACCCGGACGCCCCACCGTGAATGCACCCCAAATTAACCCAACGATACGTACGCACATCACGCCATCGGCTCCCGAGTGAAATATTAAACTGACGACTGACTGAAAACGAAAGGAAGATTTAAAATTATTGCCGAATTCTCTTTTCTTTAATTACTTTTCAGGCTCCAAATAGCCAGGCCGTGAATGCTACTTACTTCGCGACACTAGGGCGTAGTCCCAATTAAATAGTTGGAGGTAACATCGGAGATAAAGGGAACATCTTCCACCGACGGTCCGAATGTTGTAGTGCGGAACTTGTATATATGTATATGCAAGCTTATCATGAAAATGTCGTAAGCGAGATTCAGACATCCGCCAAATATCTTGTTTTTTATGATGGCCACCCCCCACAATGTCTGTCCTACCTTCAAACTGTAACGCATGACTGTTACTACGCTTTATAAACCCTTTCTCTGTTACGTTAGACCGAGTGTTTTGTATTAAATTTTAAATTAATATAGTTTTTTTATTGCCCGAGCAGGCAGACGAGCGAACGCCTCACCTGACGGTAAGTGGTTATCGTCGCTCATGGACGTCAGTAATGCCAGGGGCAGAGCCAAGCCGCTGCCTACCTACCGCTTAATACTCGGCTATTACACACGTTCGGCTATTAAACTAATCAGCAAACAAAAAACTAGTACATAAGTCAAGTTGAAATTAAATTCGTTCCAAGTCAATCGTCCTCACATCGTACCTTTATCGGAAGTATACAGTTCGTTAGCGGGAACCGAAGCCCACGGGAGTAGTTGCGGCCCTGACTACAGACAGAAACGTGAGTCGAATTCATGAACTTCAGAGAGACGCTGACTAAGCGGTGTCGTAATAGTAAGACATTTTTAATTAGAGAATTTCTACTGGAAAATCCTCACAAAAAAGCCTCGCCTCAATGTATCGAAGTAGCGGCACGTTAAAGAGAACCGCAAATTGGCACTAGTAGAAATCGTGTCGGCGAAAATGACGTCACTATCTAGGAAAATTCTAGTATCTCTGCCTATTTACTACTGTCAGCAATCACTCAAACCTAGTGGCTTGAAAAAAAAAAAACCATTATACTTACATTGACCCTAACTTCAGATATCCAGGTAGATCATGGTATACATGTTGTGGTGTGTTCTGATAACCACAGTTTTAGTGTTAGAGTTGAGTAAGGAAATAGACAAAGATCGGACTGACAGTTATAGTTCCGGACGTGGCCTTGCATACCGGTTTCTCCTAATTTAACCCATTGTCTGTCCCTATATTGATTGAGAAATACTAAATGTATGTATAAAAAAATCGCCATGTCCCGAGCCTTTTTATCGTTGGCATCGCTGGTCGACAAGTCCCGGAAAATAGAACGATCTAATTCAGAAGTCCATAAAATTAGAGCCCACGGAACAAGTTAGGGGTTCCTGTATGTCTACAGTACACAGCCTCGTCGGGGTGCTTTTAAGTACCGCAAGCACCGGTCACCGTTCTCATCGCACCCGTCGCTTGCGTCGCAGCGAGTCGGCGAGTAAATTAACCCGACACAGCCCACTGAGTTTCTCGCCGGATCTTCTCAGTGGGTCGCGTTTCCCATCCAGTGGTAGATTCTGCGAAGCACTGCTCTCGCTAGGGCTAGTGTTAGTAACGTCTTCAACAATCTCAATATAGTTACAACGGCTGCCCCACCCTTCAAACCGAAACGCATTACTTACTGCTTCACGGCAGAAATAGGCAGGGTGGTGCTACCTACCAGCGCGGACTCACAAGAGGTCCTACCTACCTAGTTCTACCAGTAATTACGCATATTATAATTTTTCGGGTTTGATTTTTATTACACGATGTGATTCCTTCACAGTGGAAGTCAATCGTGAACATTTGTTGAGTACGTATTCCATTAAAAAAATTGGTACCCGCCTGGGGATTTCTAACACCGATGCATCGCTATATATGAATGCACCGGACGTCTTATCCTTTAAGCCACGACGAGCCACGTTTTTTTTTTATCCCTTCTTTTTCTTTTTTTCTCCACCTTGTCCCACTAGGTGGGGTCGGCACAGCTAATTTTTCTCTTCCATTCTCTTCTGTCAGCCGTCATCTCAACACTCACTTTTTTATCCCTATTACTAATATTTACCTAATACTTTCCAATTTAAAAACTTTGTAGTTGATCAAGTCATCGTGTTCGTTTGTGGTCGATGTTGACTCCTTTGGGAATACTTAATTTAAAGGGTCCTATTAAGGCGTTTTATACAAAATAAATATACTATACATACTGATTTAAAATAAACATTCCGGAACAGAATTTCCATTTGCACACCCAACCATGGCTTCGTGAGTACGCACGTGTGAACACGCTCATCCTATTTGCGCAGAGAATGTTCGGAAACGGGTCTATCTCGAAAAATGAAAATAGAAAGAGTTTAATATGCTATCGGTGGTAGTGCACGACTAGATCCCACCACTCTCTCTATTTACGCTGCGATGCAGTAATGCTTTCTGGTTTGAAAGGTTTCGGATACTCGCTAATATAAAATTGAGGCTCATTCTCAGGGTGAACAGGGGTATTCACGTCGTGATATGTATAAGCCTCTGACTGTATGAAGGAATTAAAAAGTTGTTTTTATATGTAGAGTCAATATCCTAACAAACACGATACTGGGATTTGTAGTTGAGAAATTATCTTGTGGCTCGATGTCCGAGTAAAATAAAACCAACAATATTTATTGCTTATTTACTAATGGGCAGGCAAATTCTGATTTGATTAAAGGATATGAGTATCGACATTACAACGTAAGTTAAGCTTCGATGATGACTACGAAGTCTTCTGCCTATTTCCAAAAAGAACTAAGTCTTTGGCGTAATATATCTATAGATATATCTCAATAACTATCATTAGCTTATATCTCTCCACTGCTGGATGTATGCCTATCACATAGTCCGCTCCAAGGAACGACCCTTCGCCTTCCCCATCCAATCTCTTCCCGCATATCTTCACAAGTCATCGGTCCACCGAATCCATATTATGCCATTATTTGTAACGTAATTGCGCCCAAATACAAGCATTACTATTTCGCATAAATGCACCAGTCTATATACTCTTCAATAGTGTGTATATTTCAATTAATAAGATCATACTCGTTAACCTTGTTGAAGGTTGAAGCTTTTTGGGGCAGATTTCTTCAAGTTATAAATTATTTTATGATCATTTTTTACTCTCTTTCTCGAGTTATTCAGATATCAAAAAACTTTTAAAGAGAATTAGAGGGTATTCGCATAATATTTGACTGTCTATGAATAATATTAAGAACATTTAAGTCGTCTGCGACCACGAAAATCATAGTATTCGGAATATCAGAATTTACATTTCAAAGAATAAACGCAATAAAACTGTAAAAATAGTTTTATTTAAATCAGGCATGAGATTTGAAATTTTTCATCAAAGAAGCTCAAACGAGTGAAGTGAGACGTTTTTTTCCTTTGAATTTTATTCGTGGGAAGATGATGTTTATTTTGAGAACGTTTTTTATAATCACTCAACGCAACTGCATAAATTTACTATATTCTCTATATTCTACATATTCTTATATTCTACTATACAAAAGCATTATGAAAAATCTTTTTTTATACAAAAAAAACAATTGTTTTTTTTTATTTTTTTTATTGCTTAGATGGTTGGACGAGCTCACAGCCCACCTGGTGTTAAGTGGTTACTGGAGCCCATAGACATCCACAATGTAAATGCGGCACCCCCTTGAGATATAAGTTCTAAGGTCTCAGTATAGTTACAACGGCTGTCCCACCCTTCAAACCGAAACGCATTACTGCTTCACGGCAGAAATAGGCAGGGCGGTGGTACCCACCCGCGCGGACTCACAAGAGGTCCTCCCACCAGTAAAAAACTATATCGCTATGACATCGCTGACTACACTAAATAAGTATATTACAAAGAGCAATTTATCATTGAAACATTATGTTCTGAACCTAAAACACTTGTTATTTAATGTAGAACATTAGTGAAGCACGCGGCGGTCTTTAATTATAGGCCTCGACTTACCCCATCTGTTGTCTCGATGGCCTTTTAGAAGACCATTAGTGTCTTAACAACGTTTTATAATAATGTGGAAAGAAAAATGTATTCGAGTTGTATTATAGTCGCTTGAAGCTTTGTGTAGGGTTTATGTCAGTTTGGAGTTTAAGAGTAAAATTGGTTACGATGACGGATTACTTGCTGTTTCCAATGGATTATGATAACGAAAAGGCTCAACGGTATTGTGTGTCACCATTTAACGGTAGGCAGCGGCTTGGCTCTGCCCTTGGCATTGCTGAAGTCAATGGGCGATGGTAACCACTCACGTATGCTCGTCTGCCTACACGGGCAATAAAAAAAAAACATTTTTATTTCATTAACTAAGATGGGCAGACGACTACATGACTCCCTTTGTGTTAAGCGACTATCGATGCTTTAGAGATATTATTGAAGTTTTTTTTTTTTTCTTGCCCTTGTAGGCAGACGAGCATACGGCCCACCTAATGGTGAGTGGTTACCGTCGCCCATGGACTTCAGCAATGCCAGGGGCAGAGCCAAGCCGCTGCCCACCGTTTAATACTCTCCACAAGCCTCGTTTGAAGAAGGACATGTCATAGCGCTCGGGAAACACCGTGGAGGGGAGCTCATTCCATAGCCGGATGGTACGTGGCAAAAAAGACCTCTGGAAACGCACTGTGGATGGCCGCAGTGGCTCCAGGTAGTATGGATGAACTCTACTCAGGTGGCGGGCGGTGCGATGGTAAAAACGAGATGCCGGTATCATCTCGAACAATTCCTCAGAGTACTCCCCATGGAACATACGGTACAAAATACAGAGGGAACCGAAGTCCCTCCGCAGACCCAGAGGTTCCAAACGTTCCGTGAGAATGGGATTATCGACAATCCGAACGGCCCTCCTCTGTAAAGTATGTATTGGTACAACGACCCTAGCGATTGATACTACTTTGATCAGATCGCTTTGCGCCAGAAAGTATCAAGAACTTAGGACTCGCTCAATCGCACTCTTTATATGCCATACACAATAATCAGCGTAATGTCTAGTGGGTGCCATCAGCACGTAAAGTTCTTCTGTATGTACGTGAAAAAAAAAATTGTTTCTTCGAGTTCAAAGCGTTCCTTTTTAATCCGCTTTTATTAGCTTCAGACGTATGTATGTATGTTTGTAATGGAATCTTTTAACATGATTTTGAGACCCTTCAAAACGTTGGAATAACTCGAAATTTGGTATACAGATATTAAGGACCGATGATAATACAATATTTAAAAAAAAAAATTGTAAAAATTGAAATTCAACTAAAAAATGAAAAATAAATAATAGTTTAAAAAAACTAACAAAATACGCTTTTGTAGAAAATCTAACTAAAAAATAGAAAATAAATTTTATTAAATTTGAATTAAAAAATTGTGTAGGAAAAAAAGATTTTATTGTAAAAATCGTTTGTTCGTTTTTTTAAACTATTATTTATTTATTTATTCCATTTCGGTGTAAATCGGAACTTTTGTGTTTCCAAATCTTCTAGAATAACATATTTTAAGATAACTATTGTTTACATTGTTTACGTAATACTCGTTTTAACAAATGGCGTTAACTTCAGCGGCACTCAAAGTTCAAGACTTCAGTAGTTTAAAATGAAATCATTCAGTTGTTTCTTGTATGTCTTAACCTTGGAGCACACTTAAGTTGTTAAGTATTTTCTTTCACCAATTTATCTTTTGCAGCGGGTAGCTATCATAGAACACATTATACTTGACAGATGCCTTAATCTCGATTACAACATTTTAAAGATATGTTTGCATACAAATTTCTAAAAACAATACTTGGGGCGTCGGTCCCGCCCGCTCACATCACCTGCTCAGTAGTGCTCAGAGGTCTTCCATTTCTCTTCTCCAAGATCTCCAAAAATCTTTTTTTCTTTTTCATCTTAAACTTTCATTAATACTACGATACCACACCGATAGTCAGCGTTTACCCACGAAACATAATATCTAGCCTCAATATATCATTAAACAACAACATTTCAAGACCCGCGATTAAGCTTAAAGCCACGTAATAACTTACTATAAGACAGGTCTCTCTAAGTTGGCATCTTTTGTTGATACTGCTTAAGACTGATACTCATGAAGTAATAGCGATCAGACAAATATTTGTACTTGTACAAATAATATTCCCGAGTTTATCTTATTGGATTACTATTTATCGTTCATGTTTCGAGGAATATAAGAGAAGTGGATATTTTAGAAGATAAATATTTTTTATTATCCTTAAATGTCTTAAATCCATTTATTGGCTTATCTATACTAATAGTATAAAGCTGAAGAGTCTGTTTGTTTGAACGCGCTAATCTCAGGAACTACTGGTCGGATTTGAATCTTTCAGTGTTAGATAGCCAATTTATTGAAGAATGTTATAGGCTATATAACATCACGCTAAGACAAATACAAGCGGAACACCAATAAAGAATGTTTCAAAATCGGGGTTTTTTCCCTTTTGAGAGCTTCCGCTGCGTGCGCTGCAGAAACGATTACTTAAAGTTTCGTTAAAATAATGTATGACAGAATTGTTCCCCTTTAAAAGATCTAAAAAAAAGTCTGCGATAGCATATGTCTATATGTTAAGGTTGGCTAACTATAACGTTCTTTATGTTAACCAAATTTGTTCTAAAATAAAGCATTATTTGTGAACTATTCCACGCGGATGAAATCGCGGCCAAAAGCTAGTTTTAATAATATGAAAAAGTTTTATTCTAATTTTCACTATGCTTTTGCAAGTTTGTCCGAAAATTTAACTGTAATTGAATTGTTAATAGCTTATTATTTTAGTTTTCATTGCCACAGTATCACAAGTTGAATGTGATCATCTAGTTAGATTATTCTAGACACATAAATGCATGATACAAATACAGAGTATCATTAAATCGAATCGCATGACTGCTTCACGTTAGAAATAGACCAAACATTGGTGTTAATCTGTGCGAGGAACGCCACACCTACCAGTTATTACCCATACTTTGATTTCTGCGTGAATTAATCCTCTCATATTTTAACAAATAATTTCAGTATTCGTTAAGTAACAGAAACTATTGACATATCGCTCATTTGGAGTGACAGTGACATAATTGGTAAAAAATGTGAAATTGATTTAATTATACGACAATGATTTTTTTTCCACTTAGATATGGATCGATAATTTAAAATAAAACCGTTTAAAAAAAATCTTTTCAAGCCTAGACTTCAAACTACAAAAGTAAAATAATAGAGATGGTCTGTCACCTGTAAGAAATATTTAGAATCTTCATTAGTACTAGAGGTCCCGCAGTAGTCGAAATTCGACTATAATTAATTGGAATTGTAAGTTTGTACACTATTATGATTGTATTTTATACTTGTATAATCACATATTACGCCAAGACTATACTATAAAAAATATTAACAAAGACAAACAATATTTAATCTATTCTCAATTTGACAACAGACGCCAAGAACAAAAGTTTGACAATAAATAGTATGCATGCGTGTGTGCGTCAAATACACGGTATGTAGTGTGTGTAATATTTTCTTTATCGATTTAATGTATCTTTTATGAATTATTTTTAAAAAAATATTAGCATTGTGCACTTCTTCTCTATATTCTCTATAAGTGTGGAAAATTTTATACTCCTCCGTCCGCGCAATTTTCGTAAAAAGGGATACAAAGTTTTTGCTTCACGTAATATATAGATTACGAAAACTGGCGTACTGTAAAATTTACAAATTTACAGTTGTGTCACAGTCGCTCCAAATGAGCGATATTAATTATTATTTTATCAAAAAAACATGTTATAAAAAAGCATTGCTCTTTTCGCACATTCTAGAATTTTGATTACACTCTTGTCAAATATTATCAGAATATCTATCAAATGTCGGAATGAAATTATTTAACTTGCGCTTGCTGAGCCATTGATGTTGCTCCCAAAAGTAAATTCCACAAGACGTGTTTGAGGAACACTTCACTTCAGCAACATCTGTTAGTTTTCAGTATTACGTTACAGAAAAGGATATTTCATGCAGAAAATAGACCACTCCCAAGAGTTACATTTTTCTATCTTACATTTACTGCAAGCGAACCAGCATGTAAAAGCCAGTAGGTACTCGTATTGTAAAAGAAAATACTAAATTGATTTAATGCAATAAACAAATGTTTTTCATATTCATATTTTTTTTTGGAAATAGTTCTCAGGTTTGATTATTATTTTTATTTTATGAAATATAATTGGATTTAGCTAATAAATATATTGCGTTTTACGTATTTTGTGATTTTTTTTTGTCAAATGAAATTTGAATACGTACCATGAATATATAAAGAACAATTAATGCAACAAAGTGTCATGACACATTTTACGGTTAAGAAAATTAGCGTAGTATTTAGCAGTATGTTTGAGGTGTCATATTGACGCGGGTCCCTACTTCAAAGACGAGGCTATCTCATTAAGGTGTCGGTAGATCTGTAGCGCGTGTTGCTGTCAGAAATCCAATCAGTTGTGGTCTTGGTTGGGTGATCTATAGAAGCTCTATTCTAAATGCGTTGTTAACCAAAGCAAAATGAGTGAACCCTTTGCTTAAGCTATTGAATGCCGTAACTTACATTGCTCGAGGTTGAAATCGTAATAACAGCTCTAGCTTGAATTGAGGTCTTTTTTGCCACGTACCATCCGGCTATGGAATGAGCTCCCTCCACGGTGTTTCCCGAGCGCTATGACATGTCCTTCTTCAAACGAGGCTTGTGGAGAATATTAAGCGGTAGGCAGCGGCTTGGCTCTGCCCCTGGCATTGCTGAAGTCCATGGGCGACGGTAACTACTCACCATCAGGTGGGCTGTATGCTCGTCTGTCTACAAGGGCAATAAAGAAAAAAAGAGTGGGTTTTCAAATTAAAGCGCATCATTTCATCGCGAATCGGCTGCCGATGTAGCTTTAGACTGGGCACACATAGCGTAGAACCAACGATCGCTAGGACAGACGGGTTCTTTAGTTAAGATCGAACACTGAAAACCGTAGTTTCTCCTCTTTTCCTTCTCTTCCTCTCCGAAGACGGCCTCTGTCCACCGGATGATGATGATGATTTCATCGCGACGAAAATAAGCTGAGTGACCCGTATGTATGTACCTGTCACAAAAGGTTCTAAGGTAATAATAATTATGAAACTTTACAAAATTGTTGTTTTTACTTCTAATATTTCTCCTTATGGAAATTGTTCCTGACGGCATGTTAAGTATCTGTAAGTATCTATAATTGGTAAGAATCTTATGTTCTTGATTTGAGCCCTGGCTTCATTCGAGACGAGGACACCGGTTTCCTTGTGCCATATTTCTAGGACGTTTCTAAAGGGCATAGATACAATATGCTTATAGTGGATATTGCTTGTTGATCTTTTTATCCCTAGAAGTTTTGATTCGATTATAAATCCTCGAACTGAAAACTCACTAGTATTTTATTTTGTTTCAGGTAAGTTCTTCTTTCGAACGCTTGATGGGAGACTGGTGATCGCCACAATGCTTGGATGACAAGTAGTGTGGGGTATAATTTTTTTGCTGTGCGTGGACAGAAGGTCTTCAGCTGTGATAAGATTTTTTTTTTTGCTTATATGGCTAGAGGGACTCACACGTGTCGTAGGAATAGGATTTATCAGGTCATACACTTGTCTAAAGCATAATAAAATACATGGCCCACTTCGCCAACATAGACCACCTGTTATAGGGATCTCGGAGAAAATATACATGAGCTCTAAGTCACAATGTTATAGTACGAAATCTGTCTCACACTTCAAACTAAAACACAAAGCACTGATTCGAAAGAGCCAGGGTGTTGGTACGTGTTCTTGCTGGCTCGCGAGATGACCTACCATCAGCTTTGTGTTGAGCATGCGAACGTGTATGACACCGCTCATCTCCATACATAAAATACCTAATACATCTTAAGATATAAACCGACCTTATTTGTCTCAATTGTAGTGTATAATGGATCCTTGATCCGGAATGGATGGCTACTTCGCGGCATACATAGGCAGGAAGCTGGTACCTGGGAGTCTAAAATCTATCCACTAAGTTTCTCGCCGGATCTTCTCAGTGGAGTTGGCGGCGAAGATTAGCTCCTATCGGGGCTATGCGTGGGAGGAACGGATCGAGGAGGCCCGTGAGGACCCCTCGTCCGTGTCCCTCCACCGACTTTGCCGCCAGCTCTCAAATCGGCCTGCCCCGACTTGTCCACTCGTGGACGAGAGGGGCAACCGATGTTTCTCGGCTCAGGCCCGCGCCGATGTCCTGGCCGTAATGCTGGAGCGGCAGTTCGCTCCAAATAACTCTGCACCCTCAGAGGCCGCATTCCACCAATCGGTGGAAGAGAGCGTAGCAAGCCTACTCTCCTCCCCGGTGCCACCGTTGGGAGATGGTGATTTCATCACTCCCAGTGAATTGCGCCTCTCCATCAAGCGGATGAAGAGGCGCAAGGCGCCGGGCGAGGACGGTATTCCCTCCCTCGCATTTTTCCACTTCCCCGAAACGGTCGTGTCATTCATGACACGACTGTTCAATTCCATTCTGTCCACAGGACACTTCCCGGGAATTTGGAAATTGGGCAAGGTTATTGCCCTGCCCAAACCCGGCAAGGATAGGAGAAATCCCTCCAGTTATCGTCCGATCACTCTGCTGTCGCATATGGGCAAGTTGTTCGAGCGGCTGCTGCTGAGAAGGGTGTCGCCGCACATCCTTCTCAGACCCGAGCAATTCGGGTTTCGCAGCGGTCACTCGACAACGCTGCAATTGGTCCGCGTTATGCACCACTTGGCGGATCGGTCCAACGCGCGCCAGTACGCGGCCGCAGTCTTTCTCGATATCGAGAAGGCCTTCGACCGTGTCTGGCATGCGGGACTGATCTACAAGCTGTTGCAGAACACGGACCTCCAGCACGCCTATGTGCGACTGCTGGGGTCGTACCTGGAGGGAAGATCCTTCCTTGTCGCGGTCGAGGGCGCAAAGTCGTCGGTGCGCCCAGTCACGGCCGGAGTTCCCCAGGGAAGCGTCCTGGCACCAGTCCTCTACGCTCTCTACACCAACGACATTCCCACGCTTGAGGGCAACCTCCAAGCGTGGGAAGCCGACGTGAAGTTGGCGCTGTTTGCCGACGACAGCGCCTACTTCGCGTCCTCTAATTTCCCCTCTGCGGCCATTTCGAGGATGCAGAGGCTGTTGGACCTACTGCCCCAGTGGCTGGACCGATGGAGGGTCGCGGTCAACGTGGGGAAGACCGCGGCTATCCTCTTCGGTCCGGTCCGCACAAGAGTCGTCCCAGGACAGCTCAGTCTCCGTGGAGTCAATGTCGAGTTTAGGCCCAGTGTCCGATACCTGGGAGTCAATATCGACCGGAGTTTGAGGATGACCGCCCACGCCAAGTCGGCGTTGGCGGCCGCCCGCTATGCGAGGTTTCTCCTCCGGCCGGTGTTGGCCTCCGGGTTGCCGACCAGGACTAGACTCGGCATTTACAAGACGTATGTTCGTTCCCGTATCACGTACGCAGCTGCGGCCTGGTATCACCTCATCCCGCAGATCATGCGGGTGAAGTTACAGGCCCAGCAGAATCTGGCTCTTCGCACGATAGTCGGAGCAGGGCGTTACGTCAGAAATGACGTAATCGCCCGGGATCTGGATGTGGAGCCGCTCGAGGAGTTCATTCGGAGGCTAGCTCGTAATATGTACGAGCGGGCTGACGGTGGACCCCACGAGCATCTCCACAATATAGCTCCCTTGCACGCCAGACCACCTGATGGTCAGGCGCTACCAAGGGAGCTACTGGAACCCCCGGCTATGGTAAGATAGTCGGCTTAACCGGAGTGATATGGGAGTACTCATAATGAGTGCCCCCATGGGACTGAGCTGTCCACACTCCTCATTTCCCCCCACACTGTTGGGGTGCCCCCCTATGGGGACCCATTTCTATCACCCGTTTGGGTGAACCACTCCCCCTTAAGGGGAGTGATCTACATCGGTCCCTCCCCGCGACGGTCTTCCCCTTCTGGGGAGCCCCTAGCGGGTGAGCGCCAAACCAGTGCCGCGGCTCCCCCTCTGACTTGTAGAGGTGGGGCCGCGGCATGGGGCCGGTGGCGGGCCCCACGGTTGCTGACTGTTGTCCCTGTATTGTATATAGTAGTTGTAATTAGGTTAGTTAGTTTAGTAGTTTTGTAGTTAGTAGTAAGAAAAAAAAAAAAAAAAAAAAAAAAACCGTAGGAAGCAGACGACAGCAGCCGGCGCCGGGGAGACTCCTCCACGGGCATCACTCCAACCATGACAACAAGCCCATCGTATTATATATAAGTATTTATTATTTTGTCGATGCTATGCAACCGTATACGCGCTGCGAACAGTCCTTCCCCGTCTCGTCCTGCATTTATACCACCCCTGCCCTATGTGGCAGGGAGCTCCGTCCCGGGTAGTGGGGTTTGCCCCGAGGCCCGTTCCATGCCCCCGTGAGGGGGTATGACGACCCTTCTTCTCTTCTCTTCTCAGTGGTTCGGCTCGCGATTTCGATTTGCTGGTAGATTCTACGAAGCACTGCTCCTGCTATGGCTAGTGTTAGCAAATTCTCACAGGTTGAGACCGTTAGCTCATCTACCTGTCCGGCCGTAGTTGGAATAGCCTCTTAAGCTACCAGTGAATAGGTAGGGGAGAAAATCTACAATCAGCTGCTCCGTGAGCTCGTTTAATTAATCTAAGCAATACAAAAAAGCAAGTCGTAAACTTTATTTGTTCGAAATTTCATCCAAATCCGACAAGCCATTTTCGCGTGATTTGTAGAAACATCCATACAAACATATACATTTATATTAATAATATTATAGTACGGACGAATATCACAGATATACAAATAAAATTGGGTGAATATGATTTTATTGTCCCGGGAACGAATCATTGACAGCGAACAATGGATCTATACCTTTTCAAACGACTCAAAAACGAATGTCGTTATTAAAAATCACAGAACACGGAATGAAAGAAAAGCGATTTTTTATTATTTCGTTCCTCTTCTTGTTTCTATTCAGTTTTTTTTTCTCTTTTTTTCAAGACTGGCTTGTTTATTATATTTCGTGATATGGTAATCTAAACCTTACGCTCTTAACTTAAGCAGGAATATAAACAAGGATAGTAAGTACATCAGGCAGAAATTTCCATTTGAACGTAGATAGCTACGAAAAGCCATCTACGAAGATGGCTTTGAAAATACGAAAATTGACACAATATTGTTCTCAACAACTTTCAAGTTGCGTCACAAATTTGTTTCAATTTAAAGCATTATTTTTAAACGATTAAATTGGACGAGACGTAGAAATTCAGCGGGAATAACCCTTTATTAACGATTCTGGCTTCTTTATCAACCGTCGAGTTTTATGGAGGTTTTACTAACTCGTTATGAGGCTTTGGGTCTTGTCTTTGTAATGCTTTAAATCGTCAAAAGTTATTTCAAGTTTGAAACAAAAACGGTTTTAATGTGATTCTGGTAACGGGGGTGGTCTGTTGTGGGTTTTTCTCAAAACTAAGACGCCTTTCTTTCGAAGCTGTCAAATAAATTGTGATATATAAAATATATGCATAAAATACTATAAATATACCCATTTCTTTAATATAAAAATACTCATTTCCAAAGACGCTTCAAAACAATCCTAGCATAATGAGGTGAACGTAACAGAGAAGATCAGTTTCATACGATTTCAGTTAATTCCTAAGTAAAGTCGTCTGTGAAGTTTTAAAGCACAATTTACTTTAATAGTTGTTTGTGCTTAACGTAAACTAAAGAAGAATTAATTTTAAGTTGCTTTTTGGATGTGCTTGTATACGGTTTTGCTGGTATAAAGAAGTTGCATCCAATTCTGAGTGTATGCCAGCGTAGGTCAGTTGTCTTTTATGTTTTTATGTTGGCTATTGTTGTTTCATCTTCTATGTCGGAAGGATTGGGACAGGCAGTGAAGGATTGGGCAGGACTATACAATTGAAACTTAGATCTCATATCTCAAAGCATTCACATTGTGGTTCCTATGTGTTTTGGTTACCAAAGATCCGATAGGCCCTAAGTTTTTCAAATGTTTGTGCAATAAAGATTAAAAAAAGAAACTAAGATGACTATAAATTAAGGTAATGTTTTATTATTACTACTTTTTACTGGTGGTAGGACCCCTTTGTGAGTCCGCGCGGGTAGGTACCACCGCCCTGCCTATTTCTGCCGTGAAGCAGTAATGCGTTTCGGTTTGAAGGGTGGAGCAGCCGTTGTAACTATACTGAGATCTTAGAACTTATATCTCAAGGTGGGTGGTGAATTTACGTTGTAGATGCCCATGGGCTCCAGTAACCACTTAACACTAGGTAGGCTGTGAGCTCGTCCACATGAGCAATAAAAAAAATATTATATTACGTTTTATACGCGGAGGTAAAGATGATGAATTTAAGATTTCTAAAGGTCGATTAAAGCCATTGTCCATGTATTTGTAGCTGGCATAGCTGTTTATCTATCGCAGCTGGTAAGAAGTTATTAAAGAAAATACTATTTTGTCAAAAATTAAAAATTTTCCCGCAACTTTTATACAGCTGCTGCCGCCAAATGTTAAACCCAAATATTTCGGTCGCAACAACTCCAACACGAACTCTGACTCCGATGTGCTCCTAAAAACTTTTTGTTTCAAATAACCTTTCTAAATAAAATAATCAGATTAATGGAAATTAATGAATTACTAGATGATGATTTTTTTTATAACGCCACCTTGTTGTGTCTTTAAAGGGGTTAGTTGCCCTCAATTAATAAAAATAGTATTATTATTCGCCAATAGATGTCAGGAAGAGTTGATTATTGAAAACACGAATAAAACAACATTTTCTGGAAATAAATCGTAGCTAGATCGATTTATCGCCCCCGAAATCCCCTGTATACTAAATTTTATGAAAATCGTTGGAGCCGTTGGAGGAATAAGATAAGATAAAATTGTTACGCACACTGCGTTTATTCTTGCAATAGTTTCAAGACATTCTTTTTTCTACACATCTACTGTAAGGGAAAGTCGAGGGCAAAAGATCTCGCGGACGATCTCCAACACGATGGACCGACCTCATAAAATCTGTTACTCACTCCAACATAAATGCTTGCTCTCACTCTGCGAAACATCGTGCCACATGGCGTCGCATCGCGAGAGCATCGGTATCGCAGGATCCGACTGATGCATGACCACGACCACTCTGTCAAGAGTGTACGAATAGGAAAAAACTGTAATTAGCTCTATGGTGTAGAGTTTCCTTAGCGCTATGATGTGTCGTTCTTAAAACCCTGTTGAAAATATTCCTCGGCGATCAGTATAACTGATGTTCATGAGAAACCATAACTAATTACCATTAGATCCGCCATTACTGGCTAAATCATGAAATCGCGGTAGGCAGCAGCTTGGCTCTGCCCCTGACATTGCTGAAGTCCATGGGCGACGGTAACCACTCACCATCAAGTGGGCCGTGTGCTCGTCTGCCTACAAGGGCAATAAAAAAAATGCTTAGAAAGTTACAATCTAAACTTTTACTTAAACTGTGACTCAAAGCTTTCCCACTGACGTACATCTGCACAACTTATTTGCAAGCCAACGTTTAAAATCGGCTAATAACGGCCGAAACCGGATTGAAGATGGCCGTTCTGTGCCCAGTTTCCGGTATCAAAGAGCGGACGGACGCGTATAAATCACCGGGAGGCTCGAACTCGCCCGGACTCTTTGGTCTAATGGACCCCCTGTCAGTGGGGATTAATGACGAGCCAACTTCGTTTTCGTATTTCATTCGTCAATATTCTAAATTCGAATGTTTGAAAAATCATGAAATAACGGTTAATGTGGCCAGTAATTTATCACAATCTTCCTACATTCGAAATTGTTGAAATTATACTTTCAAATAAGTACATTCGTAATGAAAAGTGAATATAGTAGAGAAAATATTTATGACTAATAGCCCACCCCGGCTTCGCTCGGGTAGCAGCGCACGCGATGAAGATATTTTAGGTAATTTTCTTACACCTTGGGTTTGGTTTAGGTTAGATTAGGTTAGTTTACATTATTTTTAGTTTTAGTAAGGAGGCCTTCGAATACTTGAGTCGACTATTATCAAAGTCGGCAATGTGACTTTTGGACAATTATTGGTAAATCAGAAAAACGAATTATTGACTTTGTATTCCATTGGCAGTCACAAAACTCTTCTGAAGGACGTCTTAGATAAATAACAGGTTAAGTATTAACCTTTATTTAATGCAGGTTTTGAACCGTATTCTTTGAAGGAGACGATTATATTCAAATCAATCTGTATTGACATATCAATAACATTTTTTTGTTCAAATGTACAGATTGCCACCTTTGATAATAGACGACTCACTTTACAGATTATATCACCCGGTGAAAATGTAGCTTGCCAACAGTGAAAGAATTTTTAAAATCGGTTCTGTAGTTTCAGAGCCTATTCAATTCAAACAAACAATCAAATATCTTTATAATATTAGTATAGAAAAATCAAAGGCGAAAAATGATTCCATAGAATATTATAACCCTTTCAATTTTATTGTCTTGTTGACTCATTTATATTTATTGTGATTGTTAACGTCTTCTTATACACGGTTTTTACGGTTATTGTGGCACTCGAGTGCTCCAGAATCGCTTTACCGACGTTTTCTGGCACCTTCAGATCTCGGATCTTGTACCGGTTTTACATTACTAGAACTTTTGGTGTATGTAATCTAGGAGTGAGTTCGCTAGGTGGTATTCATAACATGTAGTTTCACACCAATTTTAATCTGATATTTACTATCAATTATTACTAAACTATATATTAATATATATACTACACACTATACACATACTATATACATACTATATACATTAATAAATGCACACAATATAATATACACTATACTCGTACTAAAATGATAATGACGTAAAAATTGTATTTTCGGTTTAATAAAAAAAATTAGGAACAACAATAACTATTGCTAAAATTTTATTACTCGTAACAAAAATATCCTTGTGGAACTACAATCAGTTAGTCTCGGGATTGTCCGGAATAGTTTAGGCGCAGGCGGTTTGGTATTTTCATTTTGATCTTAATCACTGTTTTCACAAAAAAATGCAATTATAAATACCTAAATAATTAATCGGAGAAAATCACAGGGCATTAAATTTATAAAATTCCTAGCTTCCCAACACTTCCTGATTTCATTTATGTTAAGAGAGCATTTAGTAAAACGATTTGGGGGTTCCAACGGTAAAAGTGTATATAGTATATCATCATCATCATCATCAACAGCCCACAGTCGTCCACTACTGGACATAGGCCTCTCCCAATCTACACCACTGAGCCCGGTCTGCGGCTCTCCTCATCCACTTCTTGCCGGCCACCGTGCGGAGGTCATCGCACCATCTAGCCAGGGGGCGTCCCACGTTACGTTTCCGCTGCGCGGTCTCCACTCGAGAACCCGTCTGCTCCAGCGATCGTCAGTCCTACGGCATATATGGCCAGCCCACTGCCACTTCAGCTTGCTGACTCTTTGAGCTATGTCGATGACTTTAGTTCTCTGTCGAATAATCTCATTCCGGATTTTATCCTTCAGAGAAACTCCGAGCATGGCTCTTTCCATGCCCTTTCATAGTATACACATACCATAATACCTATATAATAAATGAGTAGTAGATGTATGAATAACACTCTAAGTTGAATTGTTATTATATGATAACAGGTTACATTTTTATTGAAACTTGATTTAAGTTTTAAAATTATTTCGAAATGGCTTGTTTACTTTTTGGGATTTCAATGACAGTACGTAATCAAAATACAAACAGCAATAACCTGAACAAAGAATGTCTAAAACAAAATCAACAATCGGGTGCTTGAAAACATTTCGTTTACAGGCTTTGAACAGAACTTTCACTTTTCGATCGTGAACTTTCTGTCAGAAAACTATTGGCTCAATGAGAACTTGAATGAAAGTTGGGCGTCTATATTAGTATTTATGTTGTTAGTATTATTCATAGTGACTATTTGAGAAGTTGGTTGTTTCTGCGGAGCTAATTTGTGTAGCATCCCTAAAACTTACAAGTATGTAATGTAATGTAATGTAATGTAATCTATGCTCAGCTTTTTCAAAAAAGCACGCATGTATGTTATAATCACAGTATTACAATTTGATGTAGTAGTCATCTGAGATTAAGTAGCCGAGGCTCTTTCATTAACTAAAAGCCTTTTCATTTATTTATTGCCCTAGTAGGCAGACGAGCGTACGGCCCACCTGATGGTGAGTGGTTACCGTCGCCCATGGACTTCAGCAATGCCAGGGGCAGAGCCAAGCCGCTGTCTACCGTTAGTTACTTTCCACAAGCCTGGTAACCACTTAACACCAGGTGAGCGGTGAGTTTTTTCGTCCATCTACACAACAACAAAAAAAAAACAAGATTCTCTTCGAGACGCGGGTAGAAAATCGAAAAACAAACCCAGTTGTTTAAAGACCAGCAACTCAACAAGAACGTCACTATCTTTTTAGAATCAAAATATTACATCAGATGTATTTATTGTGAAATTCTGTTATCAATTTAACATAATCACAGATATTCATCTAACTGGGAGGACCAATTTCGGAATTTATCGATATTAATCTCATAATTATTAAGTGCTGATAAAAGTGCGGTCTAATATCTTCTATACGGTATTCTATGTACTTCTAGAGTGTAACCGTCTGAAGTTTGCACCTGATAACTTTCTGTGACATATCCATGCGATTAAATTTTTTTCGACTTGAAAAAAAATATGCTTAGATTGGTGGACGAGTTCACGACTCACCTGGTGTTAAGAGGTTACCGGAGCCCATATTAATCTAAAACGTAAATGTCGCCACCCACCTACCTACCCGTGCGGACTCATAAGACGTCCTACCACCAGTAGGCCACAAGACTTGTGAGAACAAGGTTTTTTTTTTGATACAGATATAAATTAAAGTCTCCGTAATGCAGGTAGTAATATTTCAAAGAAAATTTAAGTTCACGAAAATGATGAAGGAATAACAGATAAATCATTTAAAAATAATACTCGTAAATTTAGATATTTTTTCTAGACCTAGATGGCGTATGGTTTGGCTTAATGAATTAGTGTATTTTTTATGATACCATAATTCCTTTTTTTTCTGAGCAAATCTTTTTTCTCCAAGTACAGGTACGCGTACTTTCCATCCATCTATCCATCTTTCAGCCCACGGATGTCCATTGCTGGACATAGATCTCCCCTAAGCCTCATCGTAACGACCGGTCCTGTGCTATCCGAGTCCCTTTCCCGCGTACTTTCACCAACATTTATAAAAAAAAATACCGGACTGTTAGTATTTCGTGCGAAAGGGACAACGCTCTACAAAGCCGAAATTAGCCGAATGTCTCTTTCTAGAGGTCGATGTGCATTATTTCTTGCCCAGTACTATATCTCAATGGCACTCTTACATAATTTTAAAACCTACACTCACGAAAACATTCTTTCTTCATTCACATTTTATCAGTCATATAAAAATTATGTTAAAAACAAAAATAAACTTAAATTATCTTAACTTATATATAACTAAATTTATCTTAAAAATGAAAACTAAACTAAGCACACATACCCTATACCCTTTTCTAAAATTTCGATAATTCGTTAAAAACTTCTTATAAAAGAAAAAAATATATAAAGTCCGTTTATAAATTAGTTTTATTTGTAGCGAAACTTCAATGAATTTTCTACAAACGAGATTAGAATAAATTAAAGCTTAAAAGAAGAGTTTCAAGAAGTTATTCGTGTAGCTGGAAAGCCTATTGCTGTGCTTAGATAAATTTGACAACAAAAAATTACACAATTAATAACCTCCTATCATATAATTAAATTAAAAAAGACAATAGATAAAAAACTTGACATTTTGCGTTTATTTTTATTGAAAATTAAATAGTGCTTAACGCAATATTTTAGTGTCGACTAATTACATCCTAGTCGTCTGTAACCGAGGGGGAGGGTGACGGGAGAGATGTGCTCCGCACTAAACGCTTCGCTTTCCCCCCTTTGTCTTTTCATGAGTTCTGTCTCATGCGAGGTTTGGAGGTTGGTTGTTGAGCGACAGGAGGTTTTAGTCAGTTCGACTCTGACATACCCCGCCCGCCATCCCCAGTGAAGGGCGGAAGTACGGCGATTTCCTCCTGACCAAAAAAAAAAAAGTCGTCTATAACCACGAAATTTGTAAAGTATTCGAAAGTGTGTAAAGTATACTTATAGTATAAAATATATTATACTGATATATGTAATACTAAACGCGAGATTTGGACCATAAAAGCCGCTTAAATTTTTTTCATTCTAAGCAATTTTTTTTTTTCTTGTATTAACAAAATGTCAAATCAAAATAATTTAACATAACTCAACCCACACAGTAGAACAGATCTTCCAACGCGCTTGAAGGAGGCACAGTCCCCAAGATACTGGGCTACGTTGCCTCGTTGGACAGCCAGACTCACTCTCTGTGCTAAGTACCAGCCAGTAAGGGGAATGCTCTGAGGAATTATTCGAGATGATCCCCTCATCTCCTTTTTATCATCGCACCTCCCGCCATCGGAGCAGGGTTCATCCATATTATCTGGAACCGCTGCGTTCATCGACAGTGCGTTTCCAAAGATCTTTTTTGCCACGTACCATCCGACTTTGGAATGAACTCCCCTCCACGGTGTTTTCCGAGCGCTATGACATGTCCTTCTTCAAACGAGGCTTGCGGAGAGTACTTTATGGTAGGCAGCGGCTTGGCTCTGCCCCTGGCATTGCTGACGTCCATGAGCGACGGTGACCACTTACCATCAGGTGGGCCGTATGCTCGTCTGCCTATAAAGGCAATAAAAAAAAAAGCCAGCCTTAGCATCATCTGTAACCTCCTTCAAGCGTTTGGTGCTTTCTGTTAAAAATTTCTTTGTTTCAGGGCCCCAAGGGCCGCTTCAATTATATCTACGAGTCGCGCAAACCGAAAAGAACTTATTTATTAAAACAAATTTACATTGTTAATTTCTTTAAAATATTCTCAACTTATGTATTTTTATATCTTAACAGAGAAAACTTGTCCATTGTTCGCGGTACTTCTGAAAGTAATTCGGATTTAATTAAATTTCGATCACAAATAGTATTTTCCTAATTGTTTTCGGATTCGCATTCGTTGCTTCGTTGTTTGGTCCCCGAAAATGTATTTTCAATTTAAATTTCGTTTTTTAAATAAACTGTTTTTGATATATCCATGCTGGCACAAGGGTTTTTTTAAAATAATCATATAGCTATTTCGTAATCAAAATAAGATACAAATTATGAAGAGCCTTTAAATCGTAGACTAATATTATAACGAAAACATTTGAAATAACGAGATGGAAAAATGATGTCCCTTTGTTGTTACTAACCTTATACTCTTTGCTAATTACGATATTTTTACTTGTCAAAATTTAAGTCAGTCGCACAATAAATGTCGTTGCAACCACACACAGTTTTTCTTTACGGATAGTACGCAAACCAAATTGAACCTTAATTACATCACTCATATTGGTCAAATTCGAGCGGATTTTTTTGAACATACAAGCTATCGAAAATGGACGCCGGTCAGTGAAAATATTGTTTTCCAGTAAACCGTAAACCACATTCCAGTGATTTAAAGACAAATAATTTATACATAATTTATAAATATTACAATTTTATTCCGTTTTCTGGTTGGACGGTACTATGGATGAACTTTTGAACGTTTTAGAAGATACCGCTGCGCTCTTAAACAAAACTCAAATTAATTTAAAGAAATGTCCAAAAGCTAGATTGACAAGAGGTTATGTAGAAGCAAGAATCAAATGTATCGAAGACTATTGGACTACATTTAAGCAAACGCATCTACAATTGGTAAAAATAACACCGAAAGAACAAAGACAAGAGTTACCATATTTTCAAAATGAAGATTACTTTGTGTTCGAAGATTTGTATCTCGTCTTGTTAGCCGATTTAAAAGATCTTTTGCAATCTTTCACACAAGCAGCCGCGCCGAGTACTTTAACGTCCTCACCAAATAATTCTAAGATTATTGCGGATACCGAAAACCTTGTTCGGTTACCGAGAATCGAATTACCTAAATTCACTGGAAACTATGAAGATTGGCCTACGTTTCAAGACCTATTTACCTCCTTAGTGGATAAGAACCCGGCTTTAAGTGACGTACAAAAGTTATATTATCTTAAGAGTGCAGTCAGCTGCGAGGCAGAAACATTATTAAAACCTATTCAAGTCACGGAAAACAATTATAAAAAAGCATGGAATATTTTGAAGTCAAGGTATGGAAATAAACGATTAATAATTAACTCAGTGTTGAAGAAATTATTTAATCAGAAGAAAATTAATTCTCAGTCTGCAAATCAATTAAAAAATTTATTAGACGTCACGACAGATTGTTTGAATAATTTAGAAAATTTAAACATACCTACGAGCTCCTGGGATCCTATAATTATATTCCTTGTGATACAAAAGTTAGACCCGGAGTCTCACAAAGAATGGGAGCAGACAGCTTATTCAAAATTAGAGGACGAACTACCAACTTGGGAGAATTTTAAGGATTTCCTGCAGTCAAGATACCGTACCTTAGAACTTGTATTGTCCGTGTCAGGGACTTGTAGCAGCCGTGACAAACCTGTAAGAGAACGTTCACATTTACTAACTGCCACAGCCACCACGTCACAGCCAAATGAAAGAACTTGCGTGCTCTGTAAAGAAAAACATACATTATGTCATTGTAAGAATTTTACCAAACTGCAACCTGAAGAAAGAGCTGATTATGTCAAGACCAACAATCTGTGTTTTAACTGTTTGGTGCCTGGGCATTCTGCTTACCAGTGTAAGTTACAAATGTCCTGTCGCTTATGTAGAAGACGGCATCACACTCTTCTCCACCGCCATCAAGACTCGGCACAAACTGAGGAAAAGAATCAACCGAGTGCATCTCACCACGGGGTAGAAGAGAAAGAAGAGGTTATAAATAGCATGGTGGCGTCACATCACAGAACTAAGCAAAGTACAGCACTACTAGCCACAGCCATGGTTTTAACGAGGAACGAGCATAACCAAACCGTTGTTCTTCGTGCGCTAGTAGACCAAGGTTCGCAGGCTTCATTTTTAAGCGAGAAGGCGGCTCAAACGCTCAAACTTACCAGGCAATCAGCGAGAGGAAGTATTATCGGGGTGGGATCTACTAGGACTAATGTTGATCACGTGGTTCAACTTAAGATTGGCTCCCGCTGGAATCCAAGCTTCGAAATCAACATACAAGCATATGTTATGAGTAAACAGTTGACCACAAAGATCCCCTCCAAAGCTGTAACTGTCACACATTGGCCACATCTAGAAGGACTCAACCTGGCAGATCCAGACTACTACCAACCAGGTTCTATAGACTTACTTCTTGGTGTTAAAGAGTATGCACAGATTGTGCAACCAACACTTATTAAGGGCCCTCCAGGTTCTCCATGTGCCCAAGAAACCAACCTGGGGTGGATCCTCTTCGGAGAAATCGATAATAACCATGAAAATGAATCATTTCTGGTCCTTCATCATCAAGTCCATATAGATCATATGTTGAAATCTCTCTGGGAAATTGACAATGATAAAAAGAGAATATTAACAAAGGAAGAAAAGCTATGTGAAACAATATATGAAAGCACACATACGAGAAATAGTGAAGGAAGATATCTAGTAAGGCTGCCATTTAATACAAATAATCCAATTTCGATTGAAGGAAATACGAAGGAAATAGCTAGAAAAAGGTTACTTCAACTAGAAAGAAGATTTAAGAAAGAAACTAAACTGAAAGAAGATTATACAAAGGTCATGCAAGAATACATAAAAGCTAACTACATGGAAGAAATCCCTAAGAATGAAATAAATGAGAGAAAATCAGTATACTTACCTCATCACGCCGTGGTACACGCAGACAGAGAAACTTCTAAGACACGCGTAGTATTTGATGGTCCAGCGAAGGGCTCCAACTGCGTTTCTCTAAACGATGAATTGCTTGTAGGTCCGCAACTGCAAGAGGACTTAAGGAATATACTTATGAGATCGAGATTACACCGTGTTTGCTATGCAAGTGATATACAAAAGATGTACCTGCAAATATTACTTTATGAAGAAGACGCCGATCGATATCAACGCCTTTTGTGGAGAGAGAATGATTCAGACCCGATTAAAGAATATCGTATGCTTCGTGTTACATTTGGTACAGCGGCGGCTCCTCACCTGGCTGTAAGAACGCTTCACCAGGTGGCGG